>NC_056749.1:310293709-310466209 GCF_019279795.1 Protopterus annectens | reverse complement strand
CATGGAGAGGATCATAATGGAACTCATAAATAAAGACATAGGGAACTTGCAGACTTTGGATCCAACCCAGTTTGGCTTTGTCAAAGGCAGATCATGCCTTTTAAACTTGGTTGACTTTTTCGAAACAGTCACCAAGGCCATTGATGAGGGTAAGGCAGTCCATACAGCCTACCTCGAGCTGGCAAAGGCCTTTGACACAATACCCCACTCAGGTATCATCGAATAACTCATCAGCTTGAATGTAAACCCATACATCACAAGATGGGTTGCAAACTGGCTAAGTGACAGAACCCACAGGGTCAGAGTTGCTGGCGCCATATCAGACTCAAAGCCGGTAACAAGTGGTGTCCCACAGGGCTCAGTCCTGGGTCCACTCTTGTTCGGCATCTACTTTTCTGAAGTACAAGCAAACACAGGAGGGTTATGGCTGACAAAGTTTGCAGATGACTGCAAACTGGGCGCCATAGTCGAAAACACATCTGACACAGATATCCTTCAGAAGGGCCTCACAGAAATGGATAACTGGTGCCAGAGCCAAGGCCTAAAGTTAAACGCCAAGAAATGCATAGTCATACCCTTCGGGAAAAACAAGGTTACCCCTAGCTACCATATAGGTGGCAATCCACTGAGCACAGAAGAAGTTATCAGGGATCTGGGGACCCAGGTTGACAGTAACCTTCGTTTGATACTCACGTTGCTAAAGTAGTTAGAAGACCTTCTACATTGCCCACCTGATCATGAAGGGATTCACATCTAGATCAAGGGAGGTCGTCCCCCTGTACTCATCACTCATTAGACCAATGATTGAGTACAATGCCCCATTTGGAATGTATCTGACCCGACACCTGCAGCAGCTGGAAAGGCCCCAAAAGTTCCTCACCAAAAGGATAAAGGGTCTCAAAATATGTCTTATGCTGCCCGACTGAAAGAACTCCAGCTCTATTCAGTCGCATACCGCTTGCTCAGAGGTGACCTGTGCCTGACATACAAGGCCATGTCAAACCCAGATTTGATGAATATGCTTCACCTCAAAAAATCTAGATCCCTCAGAACCACAATGGCGGGAGACTTAAACCTTGACACGGTTATTAATAGAACGTGCTGGAGGGACAGATTCATCACCCAGAGACTCCCTATGCTGTGGAACAAAATCCCGGTACATGTGTGGCAGAGCACCTCGCTGGCCTTGTTCAAGAGGAATCTTGACCAATGGATGGGAGATCGCAGATATACCCCAGGGATTACTTCAGTGTCACTGCTTGACAGAGGCACAGCAAAATAATAGGCATAGTTTTCTTCAAACTAAAGGGGTGGCGAAAGCCACATAGCTATGGGCTAGGCTTATAAATGCCCCTGGGCAGATAGCCTAGTATGAACCTATGAACCTATGAAGTTATGATGGATATCATGTTCATCTTAAAATCTGCATCATGTTGAGAGAAGTTTTAATAAGATTTCTTCTTAGTGTGACTACACTTAACATAGTTATTTATGTATTGATTTAGTTATGTGTTTGTTTTTTAATAAAACGATTACTTTTTCTCACAAAAATAAAGTACCCTTCTCCAATCCCAGTGCATGATTTTTTTTTTTATATTATAGTCCCCTGAACAAAGTAATGACAGCAACATAGTTTATATGCACTATACATGTACTAATCACTTCTCTGGGGGTTTCAAAGCAATAACTTAGTTGCCAGTACTTACATATTTTATATCAAGTGCTGGGGTCTAGCACTGAAGCCATACATTAGTTCTGTCTCCTTTTGTAGCATCAAACATTTAAAAAATTCTAAAAAAAAACCTATTCATGTAACACAGTGATGCAAGATTGTGAGGTGATGGGCTAAGTCTTTTATGAAAGGAATTAACTCACTGGTTCTTTGCACATTATTATAGATTACAGCATCCTATTTGTTTTATATGGGCATAATTTCAGTCTGCTTGGATAAACAAAACTTATGCCAGTAAATTGCAGAATATGTTACACTAAAACGCATGAACTCTAATCACAAAAGCTCATACATTTTGACATGAAAAACAATATCTTAAATACTAAACATATATTTACTTCAGTAAATTGTGAATTAACATAAATGTTCATTATCTGAGGGGGGAAAACATTTGCAGTATGTCAAAATCCTCTGTACGTCATTGGGGAGGGGATACTACACTTTACAGTCCAAATTACTTGTATAGGCTAACTCAGCTGGTACCCATACTGATGACTAATGATGATTATTTCTAAATCGGTTAAATAAGCAATTACTCTTTCTCTGCTACCTATAAGCTTTACAAAGGACAGGATTGCACCTCTCTTTGCCTTTATACAGCATTAGAAGTAGCAACCAAATGGCTCCCAAGGAAACAGTTGAATGAAATATGTCTAAAGCAACTCATATATGGACAACTACAACTCCAGCAAGTCTATGTACGCCAAAATTTATATATGTCTGTTCAAAGCAGTTAGTATATCAGTGTGATAAGCTCTCGCACAGCTGGCTACTTACAAGTCTTCATGAAGAAGTATATGTCTTATTATTTAAGTGATAAAATGATTTGATTAAGCAGAAAAAAATCTTGTCCTTATCTCTGTTTTAAAGGGATATTGCTATATAACCCCCAAAAGAAAAAGTATTGAGTAAGACAAATGGTGGATAAAATGTACTTTGTATGACAATAATCATAGTCTAGAAGACACAGACACTAAGCTTACGTGCATAATATTTCATAATGTAACTATGATATGTGTTGTGAGCTTGTGTGAAACATTGTGACATTCTACTAAAACTTACTTTGCTACCCACACTGACATAGTGTATTCTGTATGAATTTCAACCTATATATGTAGATTTGATGCTTCCATGTTCCTACTGCAGGCTTTCTAATTTAGTTAGTTGGTGTCATGAGGGAAGGCCTTCAATTTCATGACATCATAAAAGAAACAAAGAAAAGACAGGCACTAGGATTAAAAAAAAGTCGAATTCTGGGTACTGTGAGTTGCCATTCTTTTCCTCATATATGCAAAGGGATAAAATGAATAAAGGCAAGTAACCATGCCACAAATAGATAAGGAGAGAGAGAAAACGATAACCTCAAACAAAGTGATGCGTTTCACTGCAGTCTCAAGGGTGCTATCAAGTTTTAGCCATCAGCAGGTAAAGGCAAGCACACCATATGCTGTAGTTCAATTATTTTTCTTATTTAGTATCCCAACAGGACTGTGCATGTCTTTTACTTCCCACTTGTTTTTATAATGAGTCCCTGGATAAAGGTTTTGTTGTCTCAAATCTGACTCTTTGGAGTGTTAAAACATTAGCACACATGTCAGGCACTCTCAAAAGCATGCCACCAAAGCTCTGAGTAGTTGTTAAGAAAACATACAAGTCTGACTGCATTGCAGAGAACAAAAGAATGATTTGTATGAATATTATTAGAAAAATGAGATGTAGAGATACATCACAAACATTTTTTAATTAGTCCAGTATATCAATTACCAATATGAATTGGACACAGTGGGCTGACATTTTCTGATGTATTGCTGGAGCTATAGTCTACATTTCTAACAAGAAAGCCATGTGTGTTTTTTTAAAATCACTTCAAGTTTACAATAGACGGAAAATGGCCCTGGTGAGTTAATATGAGAACTAAAACCATGTTGCCTTAAATTATTACTGGACAGTTCGGAGAGGCAAGGATTAGTTCTAATGAAAAAATATACCATAATATTTTTAAAGTTTATAATCACCTACCCTTATTCCTTTGTAATTTGTATTGCATGTATTAACCATCAAACTAAAAAGTAGCATTGCTTTCACTTTTGCTATGCTTCTTATATGCAGCATAGACAATAATGCATGACTGTGACATAGCATGTAAAGGAAGAAAAGCCAGAAGTATAAATAATAAAAAGAAAGCCATGTGTTTTTTTTTTAAATCACTTCAAGTTTACAATAGACGGAAAATGGCCCAGGGATCTTACCTCCTCAAGTAATATAATGGCAGAATAACTGCAGAAACGGTTATGGGAAGCATGTAAAAAGGAAGATAAAAGGCAGTTGCATTCCTTGGGCAGCCAAGTGACAAAAAAGTCACCTGAACAGCCTAATTTCAAGGTCAGTGGTCACAATGCCATAAGTAAATCCATACTGAGTTGAGTGTCTCTCACAGTGATTTTGGACACAGAATGAATGGTACAAAGTCACATCATGTTATTTCATATTCAGGATTATGGTTCAGGTTAAAACAAAGGTGCAGTTCTATCTGTAAGTTACATTTTTCTATCAAATGGTGTACATCCACACCGAAGTACAGAGAGACCTTAAGAATTACCATGTGTACTTGCAGGGAACAGTGTCTCAATGATGAAATAAATAAAAATGTAGAAGCATATGAAACAGCTGGCTAGAGAGGGAAACCGCTGCATAAGGAAATACATTCTATTGTGCAAAGTGCATTTGTCCCATCCATGGGACCTCTAATTGACCTGAGTAAAAGTGTAAGATGCAGAACCAGTGCAACACACAGTTCTCAGAAAAGAAATACTACTTGCTACTCCATTCAGCTGTGAATATGTCTACTATATATGGAGGATACAGTGTAACAGAAGGTCACGGCATCATAATCTGGCAGTAACGGTTGTTATGCAATGCACATTTAATGCATGCCTGCTGCTAGGTGTGAGAAGATCTGCAGAATGCAGGAAGACAGATACTGACTGCTCCTCTGGCATATAAAGCAAAATTTGAGTTATATTAGGAGCACAAGTGCCTGAGGAAGAGGTACAATGAGGATACAACAGTGGCATGGCCTCATGCTCTCTGGACATCTATGTGTTATCCTACTCTAAGAAGGCCAAAACACCATAGTATCTCATACTCCAAGATAGCCATTTTTTGACAAATAAAATTTTGCCACTCCATCAAGGGCCCATGATAATGAGTTACGTAGACAAACCAAATCCCACCTCAGTGGTAGAAAGTTATTTTTTCCAGTTTGTACTTCCCCATCATGGATACATTTTGGCAACATGCCCCCACCCTCTGAAACAGAATAGCAACTTATACTGTCTTGGTCATATGCAGTTTACTTTTTTTATTAACTCCTCTAGCTTTGTCAGGAGTTTTTTCATTGCATTTATTAGTAGGTTCAGTGCACTGGATAAAGTTTCAGTTTTTAGTATATTATCTTCAACACTATGACAGAAATCTTATCATAGCCCTTTACTGTTTACAACATGAAAACTCTAATTATTTTTAATTAAAAATTAACTTTCTCTGCCCATATCTTCTGTGTTGGAGACCCGAGTATCTTGCCACTGTACATTCTTTCTGCTCGGCATCAAAACCATCTACAACATCATTTCCCATGTAGCCATAAATTTCTGAAACAACTGATTATATTTTCACTGGTGTGCTATACGATGTAGAAGTTCTTCAAGTTTAACTTTTATCTCTAACTGAATAACATGTTCAGATGTTCTGTCACTAGAAAGCTGGCTACTTGGGTTTTTTTAAGGCTTTGTATTTAAATGTTTATATATCATTGTTTGAATATTTATCATAAATTATCTGAGAATGTTGTTGAGATATGAATCTATAAAGCATCATTGCAGTAACCTACTACCATCCAAGACACAGGACATTAAAATGAATCTAAATAATTAATGTGTAACTTTATACTTTTAATTGAATATTATACATTTTTGTTACTAATTTCATATATTTTATAAAATTTTCCCTCCTTTGTTCAGGTCAGTTGTACATAGTATATATAAAGGTTTATAATACTTGTTTATTAATGATTGTATTGTTAAACATTATATTATTTGGAAAATAAAACATTATTTGAAACAAAAAAGACACAGGAGTAACTGTATTTGGATTGTGATGAAACACAAATCAGTGTATTAATATAATTTTTAATGCTACAACATGTTCATAAAATGACTAGATCACTTTTGCGCAGAAACACTCCTTTTTATTTGTTCAAGCATACAAACATTATTCATTTATGTTTTGATAGCATCTTTTAATTGTGATGTGAAAAACAAATGATAATTATGCAATTGCTTTTGAGCTATTTTGCAAAAGCTACACTGAGTCGATTTATAAAGTCCGTTCTGGCCTGAAATCCATTTTAATTTCAAATGACAATATTTCCATACTGCTTCAAGATATTTGTGTGAAATGTTTAGGACATGACCCTTTGATAATCATATTTTCATTTTGTTTTGTATAGCCTAACAGTTTTAGGGAAAGTAGACAGAATATTAAATATGTGCAAGCCTCTCATAGCATGTAAAATATGCATACTTTCCTACAATACAAAAAGAAACAAAATATTACTTTTTCCTAGAAATGAATGCTATTTATGTTTTCTTTTTTATTTCATATGATCACATGGATGGTATTATTCTCATATTATCCAAGTTTCTTAACATGAAGATTTGCAAGATACATTTTTGTCCAGCATTTTGCAAAACCTTTCATTATCTATTGGTTGTCCTATCTCTATAACAAATTAAACAAGCATATTTAACAGAGACCCCTGCCTCCTTCAAGACAAAACTTTGACAGTGGAACAGTAACTGCGTTCTTTCCTGTTCTAGCTGTATTTTGACAGTACATCTTGACAGTGGTGTTTGATAAGATGCATATGGTCATCAGAGCTACTCATCTTGTAATTCCCATGTTTGTATGATCCTCAACCTGAACAAATTGCTCTATTAGAATTCTGGTAGTACCTATGATAAAGCACAATTTCTCTGTATCTGTGCAAAATGTATAAGCAAATTGATTCTAATAATATACAGTTCTCAAAACTTAGCTGATTATTCCAGCTCAGAAGTCTTCTTATAATTAATTTTTTTGAGGGGGGGGTTGTAAGTCATGTGATAAAAAATGTATATTCATTAAGTATAAATAAAACTTTTATTTATTATGTAATGATGACTTGGAAAAGATGCACAAGTTTAAAAAGTAGAAGTTCGGCATACCACCCATGTGAAAACTGAATAAAATGACAAAATGTCAGACTGGAATTGTTAAAACCAGTGAACTATAGCCAGCGGAGCATGGCTTTGAAGAGCTGCATCTTTGTCTCCTATGAGATTTCATTACAAATCACTTAGGATGAATTGACAGAGCACACACTTTTATAAATACAGCTAAGGCTGCAGTTCCAGCCACAGCAGTTCCATTTAGTTTTACGTTTGAATTTGAACATGCATCTTTAATGACTTGAAAACATGACATTATACCTACAGCATGACAAAACTGAAAAAAAAAATGTTGTCTTGGAAAACCAGATTGGTTTAACATATATACACATATATACACATATGTGTGTGTATATGTATGTATGTATATATATATATATATATATATATATATATATATGTGTGTGTGTGTGTGTGTGTGTGTATGTATGTGGGTCTACTTCATTTGACTTAAAATACACTTCACTGAAAATGAAATCAGTGGGATCACTTCACTGAAAGCCGATTTCACTGAAAACTCATTTGACTGAAACTCATTTAGTTGAAAGTTACATATGCCCTTTTCCCCACTGTAGTACAATCTTGAAGTTAGTATATATATATATATATATATATATATATATATATATATATATTTATATTAAGTGGGGTGTGGGGGGCATAGCCCCTCACATATTATAAGCATTTTAAATTATACACATTGATACTTACAAGTGCAATGAATAACTGTTTCCAGAAGAGAATATATAACTAACATATGGGGGGATTTGCCCCCCCACCCCTCCTTAATATAGATATATATATATATATATATATTGCAGGATGATTCTACATTCAATCTAAAGGTGAATGTGACTGGTTTGTAATTCAGTTTGTCTAAGTAAGAAATTTACAATTGATAGGGAGAAGAGCTGTTTCTTACCAGTAAGAATCAAGTTCAGGATTGTATCACCCTGGTCGATGTGTGGACTACATTGTCCATAGAGGTTATGTTGTTGAAGAACAGAACTCACTGGGCATACATGGTAGAGGATGCTTATGTTTTCTAGATAATGAAAGGGTAGTTGATGTTCCCTAGGAAAATGTTGTTTCGCTTGATGCTTATAGATTCTATTAGTAGTTAGGGAGGGTTGATGGGATGAAGGGCCATAGAGTTAGCCATGCTGTGATAAAGGGGTCTTCTTAATGAAAAATTGGACAGGGAAACTTCCAGATCATTACTTGTCTAACTTGTCTGGAGGTGTAGTGTCCTTGTATAAATATGGAGTCACTGCCAACTTTAGTGCCATTATCTAGTGCTTTGGGTCTTAATATGTAGTAGTTGTTGAAACACTGTAATGATTGATGGGATGCTGTCAGTGGTCATGAGTTATTTCCCTGTGACATGCTTCTAGGTATAGATTACTTGTAGGGAGTGAAGATTTCTGTTAAGACTTATAGGGTTGAGCAGTGATATCTTTATGTTTTCAAGATTCAGTTTTGTTATGGTGGGAGTTTTTGAATACTGAACTTGCCTAAAAAAGCACTATGGGGGCAGACAAGATTTTAACCAATACATTAAGTCTTTGACTTGACAGCTGCAGACCATCCCTGGCAAAGCAATTAGGACTATCTACCATGTCAAAGTACTAAATCAGTCTCAAAAAACAACACCAAATAACTAATAACACTGAAACTAGGGTGTTTCAGAGATACCATGGCATGATGTTTAATTTCAAAAGGCAGCAAGACTGGGTTGCAAATATAATTTTTAATGATATACTACCACACAGGCCAGTAATCCCAAAACTTTTAAATGTGAAAAACTGTCTAGCGCCTCGAACCACTGCCCTTCAAGGAGTTAACAAGTTCATACTAATTTCATTATTAAATACTTTCAATAATTAAGTTCAATTAAAAACATCCAGTCAAATGATTCATACAATATTATAATAACACTTTCCCTTTGCATTCTGCATTCAGCCTAGCAAGTGTCAGTGTTCTATATTTTAAAATATAGTTTCCTTATATAATATTGTATTTTTTAAAACTAAACTATTTTGTGCTTTGACTTTCTCTAAAATAGTATTCCTCAAACAATTACTATTCCCTCTATGTACTAAATTAAAATGCTTAATAAAAGTTTTAGGATTACTGGCTTGTGTGTTTGTATGTAATAACAATATATTATTTAGTTTTTTGGTTATGGATATAATTTTTAATGATGTTGAAAAGGTAAAAAATCCCAAACAGTTTATATTTTAAAAATATCTGCAACCCAGTCTTACTGCCTTAGTATATATACATATACACATACACACACACACACACACACACACATACATGTATCTATCTATTTATTTATATATATGTGTGTGTGTGTATAGTTATATATATATATTCCACCACAGAAGCTGAACTAAGCTAATTGTTGAAATCAATAATCTTTTTTTCTTATTGCACCAACATTCTTTATGATTGTAACATGCTACTGATGGGCTCAGTTCAACCTGCCTCAGAAACGTATTCCAACAGCTCTGTCATGTTTCTCTTCATAGAGTCCAGGGAAGCACATCCAAAGTGATTTATATCAGCATGTACTATGACAGTGTCACATGTGTACTTGTTTTGCAAGGGCTTGTGTGCTATGTGATGAAAATTAGCACCTGATAGGCAACTGACTATGAATCTCTCCTTACATAGCCTGTTGAGTAGGGTTACCACCTATCCATTTTTTCCAGACTTTCCAGAAACCAAATTGATTCTCTGGTAGTCTGAAAAACACTGTAAAAACTCTGGTATTCTGTTTCAAAAAAGGAAACAGACTATCAGAGTTTGTTAAATTGGCTGATTTCCTATGCTCTTTTACAGAAAAAAAATAGTAAATCAGCTGAAAGCAGGCATCAGGAACAGAAAAAAGGGCGTTCCCACCCACTGATGCCATAGTGACATCACAGATGGGTGGAGTGTGGGTAGGAGATGGGGTGAGAATGGGTGGGGTCACGGGTAAAGCGAGACATGTGGCCTTACTCCTGTTTTAGCCACAACAAAAGGTGGCAACCCTAATGTGGCATCCTACATCAGTGTGTCTCATAATGGAGTCAGTCACCTATGACTAGGATGTTTGATTGTGTGGAGGCTTTTGAAATGAAACATTGTGGCTGTTATTTATGGTTGTCACCTTTTGTGATACAGAAAATCAGACAAAGCCACACCCTCTGCACTGCCCATAACTCCTCCCAGGCCAAACCCATCTCCACACACATCCACATCTATTTTATGACATTAATGGATATGTTATTAGGATGGTCATCCCTTTTAGTACATTTTTATGTATCTGATCTATGTGCATTACTCTTTTTGTTGTTGTAGAGTAATTTAATTTAACGAAGGGAGAATGGCAGGCGCTATGCCAGATAAGAAAGCTCAGTGATTCTTATGTTTTTGTAGAGTCAGACAAGGGAGGTAATTGGGTTATATTTAATAAGGAAAAATATAACTCTATAGCTCTAAATTTATTGGTGGACAACAATGTCTACACTTCTCTTTCAAATAATCCTAAAGTGGAATTTAACAATGCTCTACATGATTTATTGGATAGAGGTGAGAGACTAGGTTTCTTTTCTTTAGGGGATGTGAAAAAATTATATATCAAAAATCCAAATGATGCAAAGTTTTTTATTTTACCTAAAGTACATAAGGATTTGAACAATCCCCCAGGACGTCCAATTGTTAGTGGAAAAGGGGCTTTCTTACAGAATGTGGGTATCTTTTTGGATTCAGTTTTAAAGGAGCATATCACAAGAATTCCCTCACATGTTAAAAACACCAAGGAGGTTTGTGATAATTTCAAGGGAATACTATGGCAAGATAATTTTTATTGGGCAAGTGTTGATGTGAAATCTTTATATACCTCTATTTCTAACAGGTGGGGTTTGGATGCAGTGCACAAGCTTCTGGGTGATGGACCTAGAACATCATTTATTATTTCCCTTTTGGAATTTTGTCTTACTCACAATTATTTTGAATTTGATAAAAAATATTTTTTGCAAAAGGAAGGCACGGCAATGGGCGCTAGTTTTGTTCCCTCTTATGCCATAATTTTCATGGGGTATTTTGAAAACTTATTTTTGTATACTACTACTTTTTTTCAAAAAAATGTAATTGTTTATAAAAGGTTTATTGATGATTTGTTGTTTTTGTGCAAGGGTGATCCTTTGGAGTTCAATGATTTTATATCCAATTTGAAACTAAATTCTTGTGGTTTGGATTTTACTTCTATTGTGGATGTAAGGTCCATCCAGTTTTTGGATGTAAAGTTTTATGTTGGTTATGATGGAAAAATACAGCATAAACCCTTTCACAAGGCAACAGCAGTCAACAATTTTTTACATGCTACTAGTATGCATAGTTTTCATTTGATCAACTCTTTACCTTTAGGAGAATTTAAAAGAATTGCTGGAAATACATCAGAGGTTAGGAATATTAAGAGGGAATTTGATGTAATTTGTGAAAAATTAAAAAACAGAGGATATCAATGGGATAATATTATGTTACATAGGAAAAAAGTGGAGATTTAAATTTGGATCCTATGGATTATCAATGTTTGAGAACAAGCTGTAGTGGTAAAACAAGTGGGGAAACAATACTTAGTAAAAAAGGAATTTTGGAAACAACATATAATGATGGTAGTAATCCAGATGACGGAGATAAAATATTTTTTGTAAATAGGTTTTCACTTTTTTCACCCATTTTAAAAAGAATGGTGTTAAATATGTGGCCCATTGTTATTGGTGATGATTTTTTAAAAACTGTAGTCCCTAATAATATTATTTTTTCCTATAGCAGGTGTAGCAATTTAAAAGAGTTGGTCAGATATAAAGGCAGGAGGGACAGAGCTAATAATGCAGGTGCTTTTGCCTGTGGATGATGTAAAGTTTGTAGAAAAATTATGAATTTGGATGGTAGTAAAATAAATGGCATTAAATATAATGCCATTGATTACTTTAATTGTAATTCCTTTGGGGTAATCTATATAATAGGTTGTAATTGTGAGATTAAAAAATGGTATATAGGACAGACAAAACGAAAGGTAAAATTGAGGATTATGGAACATTTGGGAGATATTAGGAATGGTAGATTGGATAGTCCAGTAGCTAATCATTTTCATCAGTATCATGATGGTGGATGTGCAGATCTAATATTTAGTATTTTGGCCAAACCTGATGGGGGTGGGGGGGCAAACCTTAATTTTCAGAAAAAATTATTGAGAATGGAATCAAATTTTATAATAAATTATAAAACCCTGTATCCAAATGGGATGAATTTAGAAATTTAAATATGAAATTTAACACTAATGGTTATAATATTCATATTTATATTAAAATTAATTGTAATATTGGTTTGTGATAATGGAAAAAGTTCTTTAACAAAGATTATTTAATTAATGAATTTAATTAATTGTTTAATTGTTGGATTATGTAATTAACTGGTGTATTTAAAAACTGGCTTTGCACAAAGTAATTTATTCCATTGAAGGCGAAGGCCGAGGTACCAGAATCTAGTAAAGTGAAGTAAAGAATTATCCAGTTGGCTGCATTCTTCGTTTTGGTGTTTCTTTTTTTGTTGTAGAGTATTTTGGACTCCACCGCATCACTTTATTGATGCTTTTAATTAAAAAAAAAATGACAGAGTTTGCTTTTTAACCATCTCTGGCATTCTATCCATGCTTCTAACCAGCATACTAGAGTTTGTATAGAGTTTTCTGGACTAGCAGAAAATTGTTCTAATTTCCAGATAGCCAAGAAAAATACTGAATAAGTGGCAAGCGTAGTCTTCATTGCATGTTTCAAGGTTGTTACCGTCTGTGCTAAATGTCTGTGAGGTTGCTGATAGTACTCATTTTTTTAAGCTACATTTAGGAGGCCTTCATGATTTAGCTAGGTCAATTTTAAAAGTCTCAGCATATTTAGGTCTAAGTGTTTGATCTGATCTGTGTGTGATAGGTTTAATGTGACATTGTATGGTATCAGCAACCTGCAGTGATGGGAGTAATATATTACAATAAGTAATATATTACTGTAATATATTACAATTTTTAGTAATTAGTAATATAATTAGTTACTTTATCAAAATAGTAACTAGTAATTGTAATATATTACTTTTTTAGTAACTAGAAACTTAAATGTGAGTTACTTTTGATTTACTTTTGCTTAAACCAGTGATTTTCAAAATGGGTGGTAAAGCCTCCTAAAGAGTGATGTAAAACTTCTGGGGTCCCTATATAGTATGGATAGTCATCAGATGTTAGGAGGTAATAAACACTTTGAAGTGGCAATTTGGATAAAAAAAATTATAATACAATGTTAGCATAACTCATAGCATATAGTATTCATAATAGATCATTAGAATTAGTCTAGAGCAAAATTTACTTCATTTTTTTAGCACTGCAAGGAGGTGAAAGCTAATGATGACCAGACTCCAGCCCTGCCCTGGTACTGTGGGACTCTCACCCACCAAAGCATTTCCTAACACTGGGACAATTCTAGCCTGCTAGACATCATATCCTTGCCTTGCAGTATAATAAATGGCATTGGTTCTCCATACCACCATTAGTCAGAATCAAATCATCACTCATCAGTTGAGCTCTAGATGCCCCAACCCACTACACCAAGCAGGACTCCAAGTGGATCTATGATCAACCAACTTTTGTCTTGACAATTTTTTATGTTCTGTTTAAAATTATTTTCGGGTTTCGATTTTTAGTTGCTGAAAACAGACATAATGTTTTTATAGGTCTTGTGCTGTTGTTTGGTTTGGTTTAATTATTATCTGTGACTGTCTGGCTATAAAGACTAGTCTTCTTCTCCTTTCAGCTGTGTCCATTAGGGATCACCACAGTGGATCATCCGTCTGCAGAACAAGTGACAGTAGAGTTTTACATTGTGCAGTTGCCAGCCCAGCGTTCAACCTTCTTCAGAAGGCACACGCATGCACACACTCACGCCTAAAGCAAATTTAGAATGTCTAATTCACCTGCAGCATGTCTTGGGAATGTGAGAGGAAACCGGAGCACACTGAGGAAACCCACTCAAACACAGGGAATGTAGATCATGGTGTGTGTGTTGTACTTCTAAAGCCACTGTAGTTCATGGGCACATGCATAAAAAGTACTGAGCATGTGCAAGCAGAGTGTCATTTTGTGTAAGCAGCTGGAGTGAAAGCATGTATATGTGTAGCAGTCAGTCAGCTAGTTTGTTTAAATTTTATGTTCCAGTCATCCATCCTGATGTGTTTGTGTGTAATAAATATCTTAAATGAACACCCAAGCCTCATCTTATTTGAGTACACAAGACGAGTGACATGTTGTTAGAATGGGATCCAAAGTCAAAACTTCTAAAAACTATGAGCGCACAGTCAGAATACTATGCAAGAACTATAGCAACAGGAACTATACAAAAGTGGCTCAAATGACTTGCAAACGACCCGTAAACAGGTCAGAAAATATTTACAGGTTCTTAAACTCATTTAAATGTTTTTTTCTCTCAATGAATATAAACCAAGGCATTTCAAACCAATTACTGAATAAACAAAATGTTCAGAATTGTGACATATTGAAAAAAGTACTTTAAATAATTACAAAAACATTTGAAACAATATCTGAATCATATAAATTGTTCAAAAAAAGAGAAAACAACTGTATTTTTACACATTAACTAAAGCTATTCAAAGTATTTAAAGTGTTGGCAGTGTGTGCAGTATTACCACACAGTCTTTTCAAAGAGTACAGTTATTTCAAAGAGTCTGTTGTGCAGCTGAATATAATTACAAGTAACTGGTGTGTATCTGACACTTATTTGGCAAGGCAGAGGGATTTCACAAACCTGATCCACTTCTGTTTGCTAATAATATTGCTGAAAATTGGAGAGTGTTTGAGCAAGAATATGATATTTTCATACAGGTTGCTTTTTCTGATAAAGACACACATGCAAAAGCAATTATTCTGTTCAATTTAGCTGGTTCAGAAGCCATTGAGAGAGAACATTCATTTGTGTATGCACCTGCTATTTATGCAGACAAGGGGGAATACTGCCATATTGTTGTACAGGCTGAAGTGCGGGAAGACTCTAAGTGCTTAAAACGTAAATTTATAGAACTGCCCAACCCTGAAATGAATATTACAGTGGAAAGGCACTATTTTACACAACAGATAAAAAGCCTGGTGAAACTTTTGCAGCATATATAACTGACTTGAGAAAAAAGGCAAAAACGTGCAGATTTGGTGATCTAAGAGATGAGCTGATAAAAGACAGATATATGACCTTATAGAAAAGTACACAAATATGCTTACGAGTGAGAAGAACATGCTTGCAACTTCTTCTGACACGGATGTTGGTAGTATGCAGCACACTATGGCTGATATTTGGACCCATCTGGTGTCACTGCTCACTAGATCGGCTGTGACACACTTCAAAGAAATTCAGCTGCGTTGTCATGCTGCAGATTACAGGGGAGGCATAAATATGATCATATGCACTGTAAAGGAAGATGGTAATTTAGTGGAAGGGGAGACCATAGTGAGGGGAGATTTGACAATACATGCTACTATAGTGCCCCTCCCACCCTCCCGTCAACTGTAAAAGAGACCAATCATTTTGTGTTTCTTTGTTAATTGCTACATAAGCTATAAAGTAGTGCAGGCTTACAGAACCAGAAAGCTATGTAGACTGTGTAACTGGCATAAACAGTGTAATCTACTGGGAAAGAGAAACCACAGTGCCCATCTTAGTAAGCTATCTTTTTTGGGGGCATGCCATACCTACTTTCCAGTACAGGGCAGTAGCACATTTGTCTAGTTAAAGTTCATACACAGCAAGGCTGCTTATGTTAAACACACATAAATGGCACAATGCCAACATTTTCATTGAAAACTTTTGAGAGACAGACCTTGTAGCAGAGCTCCTGTAGAATAGCGGTCAGGATTGGAAATAGAGACCACAGGCTTTACACTGCGAAGGATGCTAGTAAATGAGTATGAGTGGAAATGAAAGTAAATGGGCACAACTTCATCTCACATTTTGGTGAAAAGATATGTATATAAAACTGAAAAAATGCCTTATGGTTATCCTTAACCTGGAAGGCTATTTTGCCTTGAAGTTGGCTTTGGTGGACTTGATTAGTCCCAAGTTACTTATTGAGATTGATGGGGGAGTTTTTTGTCTTTTGGTTATCCTTAGCCCTTCCTATTTTTGGACAGGATTTTCTTTCTTTTGTTATACAACCTATTTATTCTGTGGGTCCACCAAGGGGGCTTGTTTTTGGAGTTTACCCTAAGCTTATCTTGGTTTGGTGCTGCAGTTTCTGAGCAGTTATTTGCAGGCTTGTACAGGTTTTCATAAACACTTCTACACAAGCTGCCATGTTCTCTCAGTCGGGTGGGTTTAGAATTTAGCTATGCCTTCACTTAATAGGAGGTAGTTAGATGGGAGTTCATTGTTTATATTTATTTCAAGGGTTACTGCATTGTGGTCTGATCTGACCAGTGAAGACATTACATAATGGGGGGTGCAATGTTCCCTCATATTTGTGAGGACCAGATCCAGGATATTTGTACCCTATGTGTAGGTGTGAGGAATAGCTGTTCAAGGGTGTTTGCACTGACAAAATCCAGGAATCTTTGAGCCTGCATATTAGTGGTCGTCTCGCTATCTCTGTTTATGTTGGGATAGTTGAAATCATCTATGAATATTGTGTTTGGCTGAATTGTGAGTGACTCCAGTACATTCCAGTATGTGGAAGAGTTATCCTGGATCATAGACAGGGACCTATAGCTAGCAAAGGATATGGTACTGGACTTTACTTAAGGTTAGTTGGACATGGACTAGGTCAAACATGTAATTTTTGTTGACCAATGTTGAGATGTCCTTACTTTTTATGTAGATTGCTACACCTCCACCTTTTGTTCCTTCATGTGCAGTAACTGGTCTAAATGAGTGGGAGGCATTATACCCTTGTACTGCCAGGGCGCCTTCCACAGCTTTAACCCATGTCTAAGTAACTGCACTGATATCAACACATACCTGCATACCTCCATACAGGTGAGGAGTGCTTCCAGGAAGTGTAGATTCTTGTTGAGTCTACTCTTAATTAATGAGAGATTCATCTGTTTCTTCACCACTTCCTATAGATCCTTCCCTTTCAGGTTCCAAAATTATTTCTCTAATAACTTTAACACTTGGAGTTATTCCGTGAGACTAACTTTCTCTGTTAGTCACTGTGCTCCTGCAATTCATTATTTTTAACAAGAGTCACGATAAGACTATGTTTAGCTTGGTCTAAATATTTTACTTAAAACAAAGTCATAGCACTGTATTAAAAAAAAAACTCTAGGCACTATGCAGAGAAAATATTCCTTTTCTCATTGTATTGCTTCTCTAGAAAAAAATCCACACTGAGAGAGTCTTTTATTCTAAAAGAAAAAGAACCAAAGTTTAGTTTTACATGAGTGCTTTCTCCTTTGTAAGGGTTTCTTTAGATCTAAAGTTACTTTCAGCTGATACAAAACTTTTACTGGTTCCAATCTAGCAAAGCAGTTTTGAAATTAGAATCTTAATAGTCTAGCACCCATGAAAGAGGAGTATGATTCTTAGAATCTTAAACCCTAAATAGCCTAAGGGACTTGATTGGTAAGCAAGGGTGTGTGGTTTTAGGTTAGGCATTTAGGTGAGAAAGCCAAATGCTGAACATACAGACGTACAGTGGTGATTGAAAAGTCCGTTATGCTCTATTTAGCATACACAGCCTGAGTAGTCAGGCGAGGGCATATGTTGATAGGTTAGGTAGCTATGCAAGTAAGCTAATTACTGGACCTACTGGAAGGTCTTAATAGATGCTTGCAGATGTATGTGATATAACTATAACTGGCAGAAAAAAATGCTTCTGCTTCCTTAATAAACGCATTTAGAACCCACAAAGTAATTCTAACAACTAGCAGTGCAGTGCATATGATTTAGCTTTGAATATTCTTTTATATGTAAAAGAGCAGCATATTTTATCCTGTCACATACAGTTTTGTGTTCTTATGGAAAATTCAAAAGGCCATCCAAACAATGCAGCATCTATACAACAACTAGAAAAGCTGGTATGTGTAACTAATGCCGTAGGTAAATTACTAACATTTTTTATATCTCGGTACGTATTCTGTGTCACATCATGTATTTCATTAAGTTGATTAACAGGCTGAATGTACAGTTAGAATGTAAGAGGAGAGCATTTGCTTAGAAATAATATAGAAAAAGAGATGAGCTCAAATATATACTCAGAAAATAAATCTAAAAGATTAATTTTGTCTTTCAATTATAAAATGATCATTCCACGTTACTATAGCTAATTTCAGAAACTATTTCTGGACATCACAGTACACAAAGGTGAGCTGTTAGTCTTATAATATGAAATTAGTTTGGCATAACTTCTACAAATTATATTATAATTTGCAAAAATGGAGTGCTTTCTGTCAGCAAAACATAACTCTAATTATGAGAAATATAAATGTAATAGATATAGTACTGCAACAAAACATTTCCTTGTATTGCATAATGTAAATGCAATGTTGACATTCATTGTGCTTTTAATGCATTCTGAGAAACCGTAGTATGATCTTTAAATAAATACATATACATGATTGCTGTGTTTTATAAAGGGAAGAGACAGCATTACACTAGATTTTTAAGCTTCTAATCAGTAATGGATTAAACTGAAGACAGATTTTGATAGCTAATGTGTCTTTAAAATTAAGATAAATCTGCACAGTAACAGCTTAGTGTACCGCACAACAGGGAAGCTAACTTACTGTAATGCATATTTTTAATAATATAATTTCAAGAACACAATGCCCCAGATTCCAAAAGACTTTATCTCAGTTTGTCATCACTTCCACTGACAGCAGAAGTTTTTATATCTGGTCACCATAATAAGCCTGTTTGTAGAAAGGCCTTATACTGAAATAAGTCACTTACCTCTAGAGCAAGTCTTTTGGAAAGAGGGCAAACTTACACTGAGAGCACCTTTTTTGGAATCTAGCCAAAGATTGAATGATTTAGTTGAATATGTTAAAGTTGTGTGTTGCAAGACAGTTTAGATTGACATGTCTCAGTAGTGATCTCATTAATAGTTTAAATGTGAAATAAGATTTTTCAAAAGTTTTTGTTAAAATATTTAACATTTTTGTAGTGCATGGAGAGCCATTATTATGCTTCAAAATCAAATAACAGATATACCTGTAATATTCTTCTTTAGAGCATTACCAAACTTTAACTGCACTTTTAGAGGTATGTAACAATTATTATTCATACCACAAATGCTGTTACAGTTGTATAGAATGGAAGGGGCATTCCTTCACTCTCAACCATCCCTGAATTGCTTTCCTCATATTAAGTCAGTATTCAAAAACTGTCTCTCTCTTTTTCCTGCAATCATATTACTTGCTGTCTGTGTGACAGTACTTAATGAGTGCTTCACTGGCTCTTTTTTTTTTTTTTTTTTTAACTGGTAGTACACGGAGTAGATAAAACATTTATTATGTGTTTTTGGCATCCATGTCACGAGCACATAATAACTTGCTTACAATCATAGCACTCTGTATGTTAGCAATCCAAAATAACACTACAAGGTTATGAGCATTTCCTTAATTTTAAGCTATTCGATCTGTGCTTGAAAAATACATTAAACATGGTTTCAGTATCAGTTTCAAAACATTTAGTGTGATGACATCATTAACACCATACTGGCAATAAGTAAATGGAATCGTATGTTGAATTAGGTGGGTGATAAGAATATTCCTGATTATGAATACAGAATGCAACTAAATTTTTAATATCCCCTCAGCTTCAAAGGATCAAGCAGTATAAACCTGCACAGTATAGTATTGGAAAGATGACTTTCCCCAAAATACTGATTGCTCTGTTGCATGGTTTGCTTCCTGTATCTAAGTGGTTACATTTTCTTTTTTCAATAATAGTTCTTTATTATTTTCACTTGTTAATACAAACATTCAACAGAGAAATACAGAGGTAATATCCAGACAAATCTTCTGTCAACATTCTAGCAACATATATACAATATTTACATGAATGCTTCCACAATTAAAATAACATACATACAAAGAATTTACATCTACAAAGATAGGTTCTTATAATAATATATCCTAATAGGGTTCGACATTATATTTATAAATAGCCATGGAGTTTTCTATGATTGATGCATTAAGCTAATATAATATTGAAAATTTGTTCCCAAATCTTCAGATTATTTGAATGTTTACTTTGGTTATTGATAACATATTTGTGGGCTAATATATGTTTTATTGCTAAGATCTTAAAATTGTCCCAGGAAGTTTGAGATGGGTTCAAACAATTTGTAGCTATATATAGTTTCATTAGCAGGAAAATATTCATAAGTATGATCATCTGGGATCTAGATAGGTTATTTGGAGGGATATGTAATATCATAAATTCCCAAGACAACATTGAATTTTGATATCCCATCTTTTGTAGTTGTAGTTTTAGGGAATTTCAAAGTTTATATATACATTTACAGCTCCAGAACATATGTAAGAGGTCAGCAGTTTCATCATTACAATATGGGCACTTAGGAGAATCTTTGGATTTAAATTTATACAAACTGAGACGTGTATAGTAGGCATTATTGAATATCATAAGTTGGGTAAATGCTAACTTCTGAAGGGAGATCGATTTTACTGTTAATTTAATTGCGTTCATTAATTTATTCTCCTCTTCCAAAGGTAATTTTTCTTTCCAATACTTAGATACGAGAAGGTGATCTTGGTATTTGAATTCTTTTATCAGTTTATATGTGGATGTTATATATTTAGTAGTTTGTGCTAAGGCTTGCCATATTGAGGTACATTTCATTAGATCCTCTTTATTAATAGTTAAGTCTTTAAAGTAACTTGAAGATAATTCTTTAATCTGTCTCATCATTACAAGATACGATTTAGTGAGATTCATTTCCTGTCTTAGTTCATGAGCAGAATAATTCAGATATGGGTATATATCTTGTAGAGTTAAGTTGATTATGAGTGGGAAGTTTTTTAAGTCTGTGAGTTGATTATTAATTCTTAGGTTAGGGTTTCTGTGAAAGGGTTGTAACATCATCATATATTGATATAAATTTAATGATCTAAAAAGATTTTGTAATAACGTTATATAAATTTTTACATGCTCCATTAGAGCATATGATTTAATATTATCTCTATTTAGAAAGGGTAAAGCTTTAGGATTCATATTCAAATGTTCGACATATTTGAAACCCAGTCTTATCCAATTTGAGTACCATTTATTAGTGGTTACATTTTCAAAAGGTTTGACATATTTGTGTGCAATATTCTGGACAAGTTAGGGACATCATCTATAAAATGTAACTAGATTCTGTTCTTACCTAAAAGGTAGATAGTCTGTATATTAAATTTTAATGAAACATTATTTTACTATCATTTTTATATCATAAGATATCAACTGCACACCAAAGAAAACCATATGTACGTAGACATGCACACACACACAAACATGCGCACACACACACGTTTATATATATATATAAGTTTCTGATAGGTTGACTTTTTATTAATCTGCAGAAAACTGACAGACTTTTTTGTTAATTGGCTTCTTCAGCAAGTATTAGAGTTTGTCAATTTTCTATAGTCATTGTAACCTGAATTTTGTCTCGCCTATGTATGCCGGTATGTTTGCATTATTTTATAAACTATAAAATGTTCATGGCCTACAAATGGAAATTAAGCTTTGTATTACTTGCAGAAGGTAAGAAGATATCTTGAATATGTGGCTATCACTCTGTAGGTATTAAAAATGTTTTTGTAGAACATTTACAGTTACAAAATATCAGATTTTCATAGAAATATTTATAGGTATGATTGCATAGTACAACTTTAATGACATGGTTCACATATATAACGTCTCTGTCTATATATTACACCATATTAAACTGCCTCGGTGGTATGGCAATAACATTGTTACCTCACAGCAAGAGGTTCTCCCCTTCGATTCTCGGCTTGGCTTGGGAGCGCCTTCTGTGTGGAGTCTGCATGTCCTCCCACATGGTTGGGTAGCGTTTCGAAAGACATGCATGCGTAAATGGGCATGCCTTCATTGAAGGTTTGGCATTGAGCTGGCACCTCGGCGTTTTGTAAAAATGTACTGTCAGTCATTAGCGGACCGGAGTTCCGCTGTGGTGACCCCTTACCAGGAAAAGACGAAAGACAAACAACAACAACATACATTATATTATATGTCACTATATTACATATTTCTATGTTTGATATGAACTCAATGGTAAAAATAGCCCATCAAAAATGCAACTGTGCCTACTGTTGCTACCTAAAAAGATATATCCATTTGAAATGATTTGAACCTTTTTAGTAAATTCTTATGAAAGTATGTTGTCTAAAATCACCTTGACAGAAAAAAAAATATTTTTAACTAGAGTCATGATAAGACTCTTAGTTTTGTCTAAATGTTTTAATTAGAAATAAATCATAACACTGTATTAAGGAAAAAAGCTCTCTACACTATGAAGACAAAGTAGCCTTTCACTCACTGTATTGTTTCTCATCTTGAAAAAAAATCCATACTGAGACAGTCTTTTATTCAAAAAAATAAGAATAGAAGTTTATTTTTACATGAGTGCTTTCATCCTTCTAATGGCTTCTTTAGATACAAATTTTCTTTCTACTGGTATAACATTTTTACGGGTTTCAATATATCACAGAAGTTTTGAAATTAGCATCTTAACAATCCAGCACCTTTGAAAGAGGAGTATGATTCTTGGAATCTTAAACTCCAATTAGCATAAGGAACCTGATTAGTTGCCAAGGGTGTGTAGTTATAGGTTAGGCATTTTACATGAGCGAGCCAATTGCTGGATATTCACAACTATGGTGGTAATTGATAAAGTCCATTAAATTCTATTTATCATATGAAGCCTGAATGGTGTTGATGGTTTGGGTAACTATGCAAGTAAGCTAATCACTGGACTTACTGGAAGGTGTTGATTCCTGGATAGAGATGCATGTGGTATAATCGGGATTTGCAGAAAAAAAAGTTAACTTTGAGTGGTGGTTGGTGGATTTAATGTTAAATTGTGGCTGCATATAAGGAGTCCAGCATTAATTACCTTTTCATATTGCTTTATAAAAATGTTAAAATTACTCTTTCAACTAAAGGAAATACACCATGTGAAATAATTATTAATAATCTAGACTGCAAGCTTGCTTTTTAAAGAGCAGATTATAAGATGCCGAGTATAAGTGAAGCTACAAATATATATCAAGCTCAATTTAACAGCTTATTTTTAAAAATAATTGAATAAAACTGTTCAACCTGAAATTTATGAAACCTATTGAACAATAATGGTACAATGGAATGCTTTCATCAGACAGGCTTAATGATATCTAGCATGGAGGGACTTAGAAAGTAGCAGTAATATAAAGAATGTTAAGTATTTCCAAAGGAATAAAAATACATGCCATACTAAGTCTGTTGTAAATTAGTAGAAGTCTTTGTAGTCCCATCATATGAACATAAGTGCATTTCTTATGCAGCAGGCAGTGTTATGTCTTAGTTGGTTACTGGCTCTTAGATGGGTAATTTATTCAAACTGTTTATTTTAAGTTTAGCTTCACTGCTACATTCAAGCTTATTGACATCTTCATGACACACTACTAGAAGGACAGCTTCTAGCAAGATTTCTTCCATCAGATTCAACTTCCGTGTAATGTCCATGACACATTATGTATTTGAACATAGAATCAGGAATCTGGACTGTATTATCTACCTGTTTCTCTGTTATATTTCCCAAATGCCACTATTCCTTGTTGAGGCTTGTCTACCTCTTCTGTTTTGGCATCAAAATCATTGTGTTGTCTTCTCTCACCTTTAATATATTTTTCCAAAACTTACCAATTACAGACAACTCCTGCATGAAAAGTTTTGCAAAACAATAACCTCAGCAGCTAACAATACACTATAGAATATAGTTTCAAATTACCATTTAAAGTTTAAAGTTTCAATTTAAGTTGTTTGTTTGCTTGAATAGGATTAGGTCTTATATTTAAAAGTGGGGAATACAGGCCTAGGTCCCCTTTGCTATCTAAAACTCCTTTATTTCTGCCAGTTTCATTCTCTTATATGTCTACAGTTTTTGTGAATGTGTGCATTTTAACGTGCTTTTGCAGATGTGACAGATTTGGAAAGAAATTCACATTCCCCTGCATTTCAGTATGTTTGTATGTATGGCCTCCATAGATATACATCATATGGGAAAAGATAAATATTTATTTCCACAAAAAATGGAACACGTGTTTTTCTCTATCTTCATCAACTTTGGAATGTAGTTTCCACTCTTCAAAGTGTCTTTGGATGAAGCCATCTAAAATTTTTTTTCTTTGTTTCCGTTTGTTTTTGAATCTGAAAACATTCACATCTGTTTTAAAAACTACATGTATTTCCTTAAGAAATGTCTTATACCATACAATTTAAATATATATTTGATCAATATACTGCTTCTGCTTTCTCTTTAATAAATTAATTTAGAACTCTCCAAGGACTGATTTAGTTTTGAACATTCTTTTATATTATAAAACTGCAGCATATTTTATTCCATCGCATACACATTGTGTTCTGGAAAATTCAAAAGACTGTCTAAACAATGTAGCATCTATACAGCTACTGGAAAAGTCAGTATGTAAAGCTAGTGCCTATGGTAAATAATTCATTGCTAATGTATTAGATCACAATATCTATTTTGTGTCACATCTTGTATTTTATTAAGTGAATTAAATGACTGAATGTGCAGTTATTTAGAATGTAAGAGAAGAGGATTTGCTTAGAAATAATATAAAAAAGAATTGAGCTCAAATATATGCTCAGAAAATAAATCTAAAATATTAATTAAGTCCCCTAATTACAAAATGATCATGTGACTATATGTAATTTCAGAAGCTATTTATAGACATCACATTACAAAAAGGTGAACAGCTAGTCTTGGGCGAAATGAGTTTGGTATAACTGCTGTAAATTATATTATAATTTGCAAAATTGAGTGATTCCTACAAGCAAATGAAGCTGTTATAATAGATGCAATTCTGCAGTAAAACATTTCCTTGGATTACATATTGTAAATACTGACTCAAAGGATCAGGCAGTTTTAACCTCTACAGTATATTATTTGGAGAATAACTGTCCCCCAAATGCTGATTGCTTTGTTGCATATTTTGATACCTGAACATCAATGGTTATACTTTCAAAAGGTTTAATGCATTCACATGCAATATTTCAGACAAGTTAGTAACATTATCATCTGTAAAATCCAACTAGATTTTGTTCTTACTATAAAAGACAGGGACAGTCTGTATATTTGAATTTTAATGAAACATCATTTTAATATCATTTTATGTCATAATCTATCAAACACACACACAAGAAATTATGTTGTCCAAAACCACTTTGACACAAAAGACACACCAAATTATGCTATTACAACCAGTTTATTGACCAAAATTTACACATACGAATAATACAATAAGTAATGAAACATCCACTGTATTTTGTTAAAACACATAAAATGTTAACATTATGAGCACATTTGACTGCTAACCCTTAATAAACACAGGCAGCATTACCTCCTTCCCCTCAGCTTAACACCCCAAGTCATGAGACAGCATACTTCCACTCACCTCACAAGAATTAAAGGGGAAGGGGAAATACAAGAGAGGTTCAACGTGAACCCCTCTTACTCTACCCACCAACCACTTAACCATATACTGTAAAGTCAAAGCTAACTGCACATTAAACAAGTCCAAACCTATCTCATTCAAGTGTAGTCTATATTTCCTATACCAAACTGGTCTCTATCATCAAAATCTGAATAAATAACCACAAACACACCTGCATCCTAGACACTCTGTGATTAACTAAATACCTAGCCCTATCCAAAGTTATAAAGTTGACAGCCTGCTTCCATATTAATCTGGGTGTGCTGTCTGACCACAGTACCATCATCCGAGGAGATAGCTGTCTTAGCTTAACTAAATCACAAATAATCTAAACCAGCAACTTTCTTTTGGGAACCCAGCCTAAATCGTTGCCTACTAAATGGGTAATCAAAATTCTTAAGAACCCCAGACACTGCTTGTATCATTTTTATCTTATTCAATAGTTATGTTGTCAGCAGTGCAAACCTCTAATTCCATGACATGCCACACTCAATCTGCTTCTTGAAAGACCCAGAATTCTTACTCTATGCCTTATGAGTGATCTCCTCTGTGCACAAAATACAAAGGAGCGACCAACTATAGCAACTTCTTCATCTACAAAAACAAAATAAATTAATCAATTAACAACCACAACTCATATATTCTATGTAACTTCTAAGAGCCCAATGTCCTACCCGTTTAATCATCTCAACTGACTTCTATTCCTCTGCCATATCAGAAGCCCTCCCAATCCAAATGAATGGGCAGAAAATCAACTTCTTCCAACACTCCAATGCCCATTGTACCATTTTAACAAAATGTAGAGCCAACATGTTGCTTCCTTGCACAATATAAAACAATCCTCAGCCTAATCCACAAATCCTACCAAACTGCCTGGTCCAAGCTACAGGGTATAAAAACTTATCTCTATCCTCTGGCAACATAACCTACCTACAATGCATCATCTGATAAGTCTTTGATTGTCAAAGCCAAATCATTGGCTTTGGCTAAACTCGTGTAGCATTGTGGCTTCTATGTATTCACTACAACTATAAACAATGCAATTATGTATGTAGTTCATCTGTGTCTGTAGTTACTGACACTCTCATGGTACATTGATTTCTAGCTGCCTTTATATTGTACATTCTATGCCTCATCGTTAAAACATCTCTTGCATAACTGCCAGGTATTGTTAAATTGATATCATTCTGTTAGTTTATTGCAACTGCATTTTGCTTAACTTTTTGTGCACATATCATGTTTTACTTTTGATTTTTTTACTATATTGTATAACTTAAATCACATTTTTCTATGTGCTATTAATTTTTGATTGTAATCTCCCGGAGATTTTCTCCTTGGGTTTCCACTGAAAATGGACTTCAAGCTCAGCTGGACCAACCCGGTTAACAAATGTCAAATAAAAAAAGTAAATAAAATTTTCACAGAATCCATAAGAGAGATATTCTTCCACAATGATGACCCAAAGTTCCCCCACTCTAAATTCTACAACACGCACAATTGCCTCCAAAACTGCATAACTGGTGCATTAAAACAATTCTTAAACCATGTGCAAACCTTTCAGCAACACCCTAAGAACATGCTTCATCATGGGAAAACACCCATCTTTGTTTTTGCTTCTCATCCCTTCCCAACTTTTCAACATCCTTGTTATTAGCCATGCTTTCGTGATACCTTCCAAATCAACCAAATTAGCAGCAGCTACACTGATAGCTGACAAATGAACCTTGATTGTTCTGTCTCATCCAAACACCACCTATGTACCACATTAAGCTTCACTAACTCTGATCACCTCATATCCTCTAATGAAAATTGATAAATGAATGATGAAAGTGAGGCTAAGGCAGAGTTATATGCCTTCCAGGTAGACTGAGCCAAAGATTGTTATATTAACTATCCTAGGATGGCTTTCCAATGTTCCATACCTCATCTAGAATCAGTAATGTTTTTCTCTCACTTCTGATGCTAGCAGCAGAAACCTAGAAAACTGAAACCCAGAAAGACTGTCAGCTATATTTTTTACCCTACCTTGTGCCTGCCTTGCTGAAGAAGAAAAAATAATTAATTAAACTGTCCAACACAAGCTTGCAAAGGTGAGTTAGCAGTTTTTCTCATTAACACCTGCACCACGGCTTTGTTATCTAAGAGAAAACATCCCTCTTCTGTTTACTAGCTTGGTCTTCCGTACGGTATAATCTCAAGAAGGCTCTTCTTCTCTCCATTCATCAGGCCATCCTTTTAGCCAACGTGTCACAAACCAGTCCCCATCAAAAAAGGCTCCCATGCCATGAGCCCCTTCAGCATCCATAAACAAACTTAAGTTTTCATGAGATACCTATTGTTTCTGCTAAAATGACACCCCATTGAAGCATTCCAGAAAAGACAACCATAAACTCAATCTTCCTTAACCACTTTTGTAACTCTTGCCCAGTGATGCTTACTCCTACCCAATCTTTAAAAATTGACAATAGATTTACAAAATATCCTCCCTGGTCCAATAGCCCTGCAAGTAAAGTTCGATAGTCCAATAATTCTATCACATCCTTAATCATAACCTTCTTTTGCAACTGTATCCAGCCAATCTAATCACACAACTTCTGCAACTTGTCCTGAGGAAAACAAAAGATGACACACTTCACGTCTAAAGTTACACATAAAAACTTCAAGGTTTTAGTCAGACTATCAACTTGCTACCTGCCAAGCATTTAGTTAAACTCTCAACTTGTTACCTGCCAAGGAAACACTTAATCCCACACAGATGTAAAAGTAAGCAAACCTTCTAACATTCCTTCCTATCTCTCAGCAATCAACAACAACAAAAACTCAAATAATGACTACCCTTCAATCACCCATTCCAGCACCAAACTAAATGTCTCAAACCTGAAGCATGTAAAAGCACAATCCACTGGCATAGCTTTATCAAAATAATACTTAGTGTTAGCAAACATAACCAGCAATGGCCAATCATCTGACCTAACAGCTGCTGAACCATTCCCTCAACATCAAGCACCACAAGCCAGTGGTCATCAAATTCCATAAGGCTGACTGCATTATCAAGTGATGAATATTGCACCTGTGCATCAGCCCTAGCAGAATGATCATTAACAGATTCATCTTTATGAAATGAAAAATGGGGAATTATTCGGAATTCTTCCTCCCTGCTCTTGGGCAGCAGACCCAATGGAGATGCTCTATAAAGATGAAAAGGCAGATTTTCAAATGGTCCTAAAGTACTTCCCACTGCAATTTCTTTTTATTAACGTGCTTGTAATATGTTTTCTATTGAGTAGATTGCAAATTCCTAGACACTTTACTATTCCACAACAGCTGACTTAATAGAAAAACCTGTTGGAATCCATGTATGGCTTATTTTGCTAACTGAGAATTTGGAAAATCTTGCATAAAGTAGAGGAGTGCTGCTAACTTAATGAGGTAATGGGAAGACTTCCCTCCTTGCCATTCCATGAAAGGGAGTCACACCCCTTTGCCCATGGAAATTCCCTTCTCCTGCAAAAATTTTGCCACCCAAGTGTACTTGACCACTAAAATCTTGGGTCAATGTAGTTGACTGTCCCACCTGTCCTTCTTTGTCAGCACATTTACACTGTATGCATTCTCCCACAAGTGGAACAGACATGAGCAAAGCAACAAACCAGCCATGCACACCTACTCCCAATTCAATGATCATCAAGTCCCCAGCCTATACCACATTTCCTTACCATACCTGGCCTGGCTTCCTGTCATGTCTAAAATGGCTGCCAGACAAATATCTGCACATGTAACTTCTTGGCACAAGGTCTTATCCACAGCTTTTGTCTTCCTAAAATGCTGATCATACCACATCAGTGCATTGCCCAGATGCAAGCACTGAGCTTCCCTAATAGTAATAAAACAAGCCAACAGTGGCAAAGCTTGCAAAACATCCGTCTGAAAAATTACTGCCTTACAATACATGAAACCCAGGGTCCAATTGTCCAGGTCCGGGCTTTAAACTTCCTTTGTCTTTTCCTACCCATAGCCACTAAAGCTGCCAACAAGTATTTTGTCCCTGGCGTATCTGCCTCTACCAGCCTCTGTACTCCATCAGTGCCATCAAATCAAACATGTCCATGTAATCCCCTCTCCAAACCTTTTCTTTTACTGCAAAAGTGACATGCAGAGTAATGAAAACCCCAAAGCCAACTAATAGAAAGCATTGAGTAACAAGCCACTCACCTGGCCCAGAACCTAGATAATTATTTCCTACCCCCAGTGGAGACTTTTGACACCTCACCTCCTCTCATATTGGCTCCAAATCATATGCAGTCCCAGTGGATGCCAATACCCTCAACTGACTCCTAGCCTCATGAATGTGCTCTTCAAACCTCAACAGGTTCTGCAACCTACTATGATCCTTTGTCTCCATGCTATTTAAAAATGCACTTATCATCTCTACCCCCTTGTAACTTTGCAATAATGCAGGTTGTCACTACTAACATTACCTGTAGACATTTGAGGTTCCATCAGGAGAACTTCACATGTCATCATTCCTGCTGCTCTGCCTGTCTGTCTGGACTGTTTTGCTCCAGCTGCAGCCATCTACTGATCTGTCTTGTTTCCTCTGGCCTCTCAATTGATAACCTGCCTCCCCTGATGAAGCTACTTCTGACAGCGTCTCTGCATCCTTTAACAAATCCTCTGTCTGTGCCACTATTTGAGCCCATTGTTCCTTCAATGAGGTTACTTTCATCTAAACCTGCAAACGCAATAAATGACTAATACAGCCTTAGTAACCACCATCCTCTATTGTCACGACTTACTCCTTACTAGTCATTATTATTACAGTCTGCCTATCAGTATTTTGAAAGCATTCCCAGGTTGACCCCTTATCACCACCACAATATACACTAAAGCAACCATTCAGTGCTATCTTCCTGTGCACTCCATCATAAATCCTATCTGAAAGTCCCAGACCCATCATTCCTCAGCTCGTTGATTGACTTCATCATTATTCCTCTATTCTGTGCATTGCAGTGACCTTAAAATCTCTCTCTCTCTCTCTCTGTTTCTTGTAGCTATTCTCCACTCTCTTTGATTAGAATTGTTATATACATTACTGTTTATATATCTATATCTATACACACACACACACACATATATATATATATATATATATATATATATATATATATATACACACACACACACACACACACACATATACACACACATATCAAACAGTTTTACATATATAGTTTTTATATATAGTTTACATATATATATATATATATATATATATATATATATAAGCCACTCACCTAGATTCCAAATTCCAAACTAAATTTATTTAAAATCCAGTGCCCATAACTACTAATACCAGTTAAATTAATTTAATATAAAATACGCACACATACTCTAGTGTCTCGGCTAACACCAGTTGTGTTCACCCAAGTTTGTGCTAAACCTTCTTGGCCTTCAGACAGGATATGCATACCCTGTAACCTCTTAACACAAAATTAATTGGGGCAGGAGGTGCAAAATCCCAAAATATGGAATGATTTAAATATTATTCATATATCTTTGATGACTGCAAAACTAAACATTTCTGTGCTACCATGTATTTTCTATAGGATATGAATTCTAAAACTCAACTGTGTGTCACTATTTAGTAACTGCAAACCCCAATGATGTTCAAGAAAAACATAAATCTTATGAGGACAAGACCACATTATGGGCAAAATCTGCACATGCTCTGAAAACCTGGCTAGATGAGTGATATGATGCCAGCAAGCACATTCCTCAGTGTTGCAACAATGCCCAATCCACCACAGGAAACCTTTTTCCCGGGCACTCATTTTCTATTGAGGAAACTTTATTCCCTAGACTCCCACTTTCTGTTGTTTTGTTTTTTTTTTCTTTTTCTTTTTATTTCTGTTGCTCCTTAAGGAGCTCCCTTCTGTTGAGCATGATGCCTGACCCCCAGGGAAGGGAAAGACAAAAACTGTAACTCTTCCATATCCCTATAGGAATGCCTGCCTCAAGCGTCCACTGATCAAGCACCCAGAACAGTGACCTCCCCTTCCCTTCCATTTACTGCCATTACTTCTCTCACTCTCTCTCTCTGTTTAGTCATAGATAAATATAGATGCACAGACTATGAACTTTGCTTCTCTACATAGGAAGACCCAGCGCATGCACTCCAACACAGTTCCTGGAATGCACTGACCATCATTTGCACTAGATCATTACCAAAACCTTCAACTTTGCCAGTGGAATAGAAACACACAAGCATAAGCTGAGATACTTGACAAAGCATGAACTACTGCCATAATGGCAACCAAACACAAACCACATCCAATTCTCCTACCCCCCCCCCTATACTTTTTCCTTTTCTCTCCTCTCAAAATGACTAGGATCTTTGGAAGGAAAAAAAAAACTACCTGCTTCACCGCTTTAGTAAGACCTCTCACTTTCTTCCACATGGCTACCTACTGAGCAGGCCTCCATCTACTGGTTGTTTGGATGTAAAGCCTGAATAAGTGCACAAATCTCATGCCAAAAGACAGATTATAAACTTGATCAGCAATGTTAATTCACGAAAACCCTATCCATATAACCTCACATCCTTCTTCCTGTTTATCTCCTAGTCTTTTAACAATGACCTAACACTTCATACCTCCTTATATAACCCTCCCCATCACTATCCTACTACACTCCCACCCCAAATCAACCTCAAGGAGCCTCTGGGCAAGTCAGTCTGTGCCCAAACTATATTCATTATTCTTGCATACAGCACACAGCTGATGATTTCTCATAGGTTCATAGGTAGATACTAGGCTATTGGCCTTAAGGCCTAAGTAAGCCTAGCCAAACAGTACCCTGGCTTTTGCCACACAAGAAAATTATTTTCCTGTGCCCCTGTCAAGCAGAGCCACAGAAGTGATCCTCGGGGTGAATTTCCTATTTCCCATCCAATCATCAAGATTTTTCGTGAAGAGTGCTAATGAGGAGCTTTGTTTGATATAGATAAGTAGTTTGTTCCAGAGTATGGGAAATCTCTGGGACAGGAATCTATTCCTCCAGCATGTTCCATTTATTGTGGTGACATGGTTTAGGTCCCTAGAGCGTATAGCTCGGAGGGATTGGGATTTCTTTACGTTTAGCATGTCCAACAGATCTGGGTTTGACATAGCTTTGTATATTAGGCAGAGATTGCCTCTGAGTAGGCGATATGCGACAGAGTAAAGCTGGAGTTTTTTGAGACGGTCTGCGTAGGCATCTGTTTGAGGTCGGTAATCCTCTTTGTGAGATATTTCTGTGGCCTTCCCAGTTGTTGTAAATGTCTTGTGAGGTATATACTGAAAGGGCCTTTGTACTCTATAATGGGTCTAATGAGTGATGAGTAGAGGGGAACAATGACCTCTTTTTTCCTGGATGAGAAACCTTTTATGATGGGATGTGCCACATAGAAGGATTTCCTGACTACTTTGGTGATGTGATTATCAAAGGAGAGATTACTGTCCACCTGTGTCCCAAGGTCTCATCACACTTTCGGTGTCAAGCAGACTACTGCCTATGTGGTAGTTCATGGGTACAGAATTTTTACTAAAAGGGATAACAATGCACTTTTTGGCATTGAGCTTGAGGCACTGGCTTTGACACCAGGCATCTGTCTCAGTGAGGCCTTTTTGTAGGATGTCCACATCGTTAGGAGTTTTGATTATGGCTCCTAGTTTGCAGTCATCTGCAAACTTTGTTAGCCAGAGACCTTCTGTGTTAGCCTGTACTTCAGAGAAGTAGATACCAAACAGGAGAGGACCTAGGACTGAACCCTGTGGTACTCCATTTGTCACTGGTCTGAAGTTGGATTTAGAGTCTGCTACTTTCACAGTGTGGGTTCTGTCAGGGAGCCCGTTGGCAACCCATCTTGTGACATAGGGATTTATACCTAGTTTAGTGAGTTTGTCTATAATTCCAGAGTGGGGGATGGTGTTGAAAGCCTTGGCGAGATCTAGATAGGCTGTGTGTGCCACCTTACCCTCATCTACGGCTTTGTTGACCACTTCAAAGAAGTCTAGCAGGTTTAGGAGACATGATCTGCCTTTTACAATCCCGAACTGGGTAGGGTCCAGAGTTTGGAGATCACCAATGTCATTGTTTATAAGTTCCATGATGATATGCTCCAGAGCCTTGCAGAACAGGCTCATCAGGCTAATGGGGCAGTAGTTCCCAGGGTCTGTGGTGGCTCCCCTTTTGTGGAGTGGGATAACTGTTGCTATGCGCCATTCAGTGGGCACAAAGTCTGAGTTGAGGCTATGATTGAACATGGTACTTAGGTGGGGTGCCATTTTGTTCTGTAGTTCATGTAGAACGCAGCCTGAAATGTTGTCAGGTCCCATGGATGCTGTGTTCTTGGCTTTGGAGATTGTGTTTTTTTTACCTGTGCAGCTGTGATTACAGGTACTTTGCATTCTTCTGGTATAGAGATGGGCCCTTTAGAGGATGAAAGAGGGGTAAAGTTAGCACTGAACCTATCTGTCAGGATGTTGGCAATATCAGTTGGTTCTGTATATTTAGTGTCATTGTGTTGTAACTCAGAGCAGATCTTAGTGTTGTCATTGAGATTTTTGACATAGCTATAGAATGCTTTGTGGTTGTCTTTAGAATCAGTGGCAATTTTGTTTTTGTAACTAGCTTTGGAGGATTTTATGAGGGATCTCAACTTCTTACTGAAGCTGAACCATGGGATTTTAATCTTTTTTGCAACAGTTTCTTTCTTCTGTTGTAGAGTTTTTTTATAGCAGGGGAACACCAGATTGGCTTCCTTTTTTTGGAGGATAGCATCTTGGTTCTGTTAGGGATTGCACGATTCATGCACTCGTGTAAGTGCTTATAAAGTGCAATTGTATAGGATTCAGCAGTTGTATCTCTATTGTCCATCAGCATGGATGTCGTGAAGTTTGCCACTTCTGTCTTAAGAAGTGTGAAGTTGGCTTTGGAGAAATTTTTTACAGTGGTTTCCCTAATGGGGAGTGGTGGTGGGATGTAGCTGTCTAAGGTGATTTGTTTGTGGTCGGATCTGACCAACTAGGAATTGACATTATAAAGAAACCCACCCAATGTCATTTTCTTGCAAACTTTGACACTTCTTAAGTCTGACTTTGAGACCTCAAGACCTTTCCAGCCAGTTGGCCAGCCTGGTATATACATATGTTATCAACCATCCCTGCCACACTACCTAGCCATGTTAGCATGTAGCATTTGCTATTCACATTACCATCCTTTTGCCATGTTGGCCTGCACCAGTTGCTACACTTGTGTTTCTTCATATTACTATTCTGAAAGTCTTCCTTCCTAGCAAAAGTTGCACCCATTTTTATCTGATCAGCCATCTTGTCCTTGTTACTATTCAGTTCAGTACATCTAGTCATCCATAGCAACAAAGTCCAATTAAATGTCTGATACATTTATTATGCTGATTTTAATTCATCTGACCAGCTTGGTCTGAATTATTCAATACCACATTTACCAACTGATCAGGCTAGTATGTAGCATCTGTGGCATGATATCAACTAATTTGCCCCACTTGCCCTGTACCAATTATTATGACTATTTTCTCAGCTATACCATTTGTTTTGTTCCCCTTTTTACGCATTTGGTTAGCTTAACCATTAAGCTAAGGACATTTTCGCCCATCAGCCTGACTAACACTGCTCTTTTTTCCTTCTATCTCAGCAGTTAGAAGTGCACCAATTGCCATCCCCATCTCATGATCCAGTCAGTTTGAGCAGTATCACTGCTATTACCATTTATATTCCTCTGCAGTAGTTAACCTGCACCACTGTTGTGCCCATTCTGTGTTTTACTTATCTAAACAAATCTTCAACCAAGTAAAACCATCTTTTCTCTTTTATCTTCTGGGTCCAGCATAACTTGATCTAAAATAGGACCAGTAATATTTCTCCATTTCCATTAAACCCTACCCTATCCTGGTGTGCCATGAGCAAAACACTCATGTTTAGAGAAAGCACAGCATACAACATTGTTTTCTTCTGTGCCAAGTCACACATTTGAAAACATTTTGAGTGTACATATTCTATTATTTTCGTGTTTGATTACTTGAAAATTTCTCTCCATCTTAACTTTTGTTTCAGATGCATATCAGGCTGGTTGTCTTATGAAATTATTTAATCCAATCCCAAGCAATATTGCCATCTTACATGATCAGGGCTTAGCATTTCCCTGCTACAGCCTATATTAGTTTCCTTGCAAGTGATTCTGTTTCTAGTTTTGCATCTTCTACCTAGAGAAATCTAAGCTTCAACACATTCCACTTATTTTAGTAAGATATGAACTGTTTTTCCATGTGCACTTTTAATTCTCAACCATGATGTGTGCTCATTCATTTCTTTACTCAGTTTAACAAAAAATATTCACAGGTGAATCCATCATCATAGGAACATACTAGTCTAATGACCACCAGTGCCTTTATAAGCCTTGTGTCCCTCTGTATCATGGGCATTTATTAGGATGGGGTATGTTAGTTAGTAAGTTACTAGAGGTTATGTGTGTGGGGTATGTTGGTTTGGCTATTATTGTCTGCCTCTCTCTATCAGTGACATGGGGGCCAAACCCAAGTTGAATTTCCAGTTTTCCATCCATTGGTCAAGGTTATGCATAAACAGGGCTAGGGATAGATCCTGCCTGACATGAATGGGGAGCCTGTTCGGGAGCACAGAGATTCTCTGAGACACTCATCTGTCTCAGCAACATGTCTTGTGTCACAAGCAAAATGTATATCTTTGAATCTAGTGGTACTAATGCTGCTCATTTTATAGATTCCCAAAAGGTCTATCAGAGCTAAATTTGAGGATACCTCATATGTCATGCATACATCACCACTTCATAACCTGTAGTAGATCAGCTATAGATATAGGGCTTTACAGTAATCCATTTAGGACAATGTGCTATACCCTTGATTCTCCTGGCAAGGAACCCTTGTGACCATGTGTACTACTGCATATGTCTGGTCAGCTACATGCTAGAGGGGACATTATACACAATGATGGTTCTATAAGAGCAAATAAATTGTCACTATGACTTTCTTGGACTTGGATGCCAGGCCCTTACTTATAAGGTAGGAGACTTAGAAAGATTTTCTTTCAGCCTAGGACATATGTTGATCAAAGGCTCTGTCTAGATATGTTCCCATATCCTGACTACTGGGTCAACTTTTAGGGGTGTGTTATCAATGGAGTAATTATTCTGGGAAACAGTTTTCACAAAAGGCACAGTAATGCATTTCTGTGCATTTAGTTTTTATCCCCGATTTTGTCACCTGTTGTTTGTCTTTTTGTGTCATTGGGGTTATCTATGATGGCTCTTAATTTCCAGTCATTTGTGATCTTCGTCATCCAAAGGCCATTGATAATAGCTTTTTTCCTCCAGAAAGTAGATTTCAAATAGGTTCAGTCCCAGCAAGAAACTCTGAGATGACCAGTCTCTTAGAAGAAGTGGTCTCACAAATCCTGACTTCCTGGGGTCTGTCTGTGAGACAGCTGGCAATCCAGTGAGTTATGTAGGGATTTATACCCAGCTTGGTGAGTTTCTCCACTTTACCCTTTTTATTCTTGAAATGACCTATCCTAGTTGGTTATAGATTGGTCTTACCCATCCCATGGACAATAATTATATATTATCCCTAATGAGAATAACTGAGATCATGCAGCAGATAATTTGAGGGTATCACCTCACCACCTCACCATCAGAGTTTTAGTCAGGAAAGGTAAGCGGTATGCACCATTTTCCCCTCACTCATTGCCTTGGTGAATTTCTCAAAGAAATCCACCAGGTTTAGTAGGTGTGACCTTCCCTTGGCAAATTCAAATTAGTTGTATCCATTGTCTGAAGGTTGCCTATTTCTTTATTGATTATTTCCATGATTCACTCCATGGCTTGGCATATTAGACTAGTCAAACTAATGGTTCTGTAGATCCCAGGGTCAGTTAATGGTCCACCCTTGTGAAATTGGGATAATCATTGCAGTCCTCCTTTATCATGGTAGAGAGTCTGTTTTGAGGCTATTGTTGAAAAGTCACTCAAGTGGTCCTGATAGGTCATGTTTCAAGCTATTTAACAGGAATCCTAGGATACTGTCAGGGTCCATTGAGGCTGCATTTTTGGTCTTTCCCTTAGTTGGAGGATTTATGCAAGTAAGTATTTCATGGGGGATGACGACAGGGGAAGTGAATGGGTGAAATTTAAATCAAATTTGTCAGCCAAAAAATTCACTAGGCTGCTCTTTTTTTTTTTTTTTTTTTTGAAGTCTTTTGGGTTTCTAATACCATGATAGGAATGGATCGCATTCCTAAGTCAGAGTATGAATAAAGTTCATGAAATTTGTTTAAATATATGATGTTAGCCAGAAGTACTCTTCACAGCACCTGCAATGCGCCCACTAATGACTCCTTCTGCAATTTGTATGGAGTAAATGTATCGGTAACATATTTAAGTACCACTGTAAATTCTTATTTTTAAGACCCATTGCTCCTACTGCTATTAGCACTGTCTGGATATCCTTCTTCCACATTGCACACATTTCTGCCTGCAAGTCCTAGTATTTTATGACTTTGTATCTCACTGTATACATAAGACACTGTAGTCACTGAGTTTATGACTTTGTATCTCGCTGTCTACGTAAGCACTGTAGTCACTGGGTGTAGCAATTTCAGTGATAAATTATACTTTTGTCTTCTTTTCATGGACTACTATATCTTGTTTTCTTGCATCTATTTTTTTTAACTGTTGGTAGTGGGTGATCCCTTGTGGTATAAACTGCATTATTTTCTATAATGCTTTGTGGCTAATCTTTCCATTTTTTTTAGCTACTTCAATATCATAATGTTTGCACAATCCCCAATGAAGCAGTTTTGCCACATTATTATGCCTTTCAGTACATTCAGTCGCTGCCTGATTTTTATTTACTTCTGGTTTGATTTCCATTCCCACTTGATACCAATATGCTTCTGCTAAACTAAGTAGGGAAGTCATCTTAGACTTGTTCTCCTCATGTTTCTAAACTTTTCCTACGTTTGAGTTTTGTGAGGCCAGCAGATATGTATGCAGTCCCATGACTGCTGATCTATACATATAATCAGTTTTGAGGAGGCCCAGACCTTCTTCAAAATGGGGAATATATAGCCTTGTTATGCACTGATTTTTATAAATCATTTGATGAATATGAAGCATTCTTCTTGTTTTCCTGTCCAACCTATTTAAGAAACTTTTGGGGACAGTCAAACACTCCAAAAGTTTATAGCTTGGACTTTGTTCTTAGATGTTAATGCTGTTTTCATTATTAATCTAAGCCTTCTAAAAATATCCCTTATTAAGTTTTATTCACGTTTTTCATGTTTTATTGTTGGTCCTTCATCAATTCCCAAATATGTATGCAGATTGATGCTTTCTTGGTGCTGCAGTTTTCCTCCTTTAAAGGTTGCTTTTGCACATTTATCAAAACCAAATGACATTCTTATGTCATCTGTGGAAAATGTGAGCACTTGCAGTTGTGCTTTCAGTTCATCATCTGATGACCTATACAGTTTTAAATCATCCACAAAAAGAAAATCAGAAGTCTTTATGCTTTGTTTTTTTTTTTTTTTTTTTTTTGGGGGGGGGGGTTGTAGCCATGACTTTATCTATTAAGTTGACTGCTTAATTTGTTAATAATAATAATAAAGCCAAACCCCACTAGCTGACGAGGTCATAACAAGGCCAAAATATGCATATCCAGAGCTAGTGGGGTTTGGCTTCATTGGCCTGAAATTGTCCAGTAAAATGACAAAACAAGTCATGGACATTCAGAATTGACAATTAGCTGAAACACCTGATGTTCATAGGGACCATGTGCATATATCCCATGTGCCTCTGACACAAGAGGTTTGGAAGGTCACTCAGTGGAAGTTTTAGCTTTGCTGGAGTTTTAAATTTGTTTTTACTGAATGACTGCTTATCTTCAGAGAAACAAAATGCTTTTGGTTTATACATGCACAGACTAAATTGTCAGTTCAGTTCTTTGCCTATAACTTGTCAGCTAATTCTTGTTGTTTTTCAGGAAGTAGGGATTATTAACAAATCATTCAGCCTGTTTTAATACAATATCTACCTCTCCTTGTAAAACATATATTTGTTGATCTTAAAAGTCCACATACATGCTGGCAAATAATAAAGGTGCTGTATGTCGGATGGATTTCCAAGTAGATATAATTATCTTATTAACATTAACTTGTATTTTGGTCAGTAGCAATATGTAAACCATGGAAGGTCACCCCCCACCCCACTGATAAGTTTTTAAAAGTTTTTGATCTCATATAAGACACTTCTAAGAGTGATCCCATAATTGACTAAAGAGACAATCAATAGAGCACTATAATAATGAATATGTATAATTAATTGAGATGAAACAGTACCTTGTAGTGGAATTCCTTCTGATATACTGCCTTCATGCACCAAGAAATCATTAATATTGTCCTTGCCCTACTAGATTTCAGAAATAAAAAAGTAAAGATTACTTGTTAATTCCAGTGGAAGAAGTACGTCCACTCAGTCTCCCAACAGCAGCCAAACTATAAGTAATCCGCAAACCGAAAAGTTGCATGGCTTGTGTGTGAGCCCAAAACTAACAAGGAATGCCAAAAAGCTCAGCATAGTCAGGCAGCAACAAACATATAAATAAGACGTTGCAAATCTTTTATTAGCATACTGGATAATACAGGAGCGAGTAATTATGCTGGTTTTGATGCAAACTACATCTTCAGTAATATCTGAACCAGTTTTTTGTTAAACACTTTGAATTTCAAGGAGAGCTGTCTACTATCGATAACATCATAAAACATGAACATCAACAAAACAAAATAAATAATAATGAACTCACCATAAAAATACATCAATGATACTTCATAACATGTGATTACTTAATACCCAAAAAAATGCGTGGTGAGGGAGCAAATCTTTTGATAAGGAATTAGTAAAATAAAATCACCAGAGAGCCATATAAATACAATATTTTTCATATACAATGTTTTGAATAAAAATATTCTCAAACATGTTTGAGTAGTAGTAATAAATATATGCAGTGCAAACATATAGATGTAAACTGTAAATACAAAATTTTACCTAAATATTTAAACATGCATTTTACTGTGAGTTTGTTAGTATTTATCTTGTTCTTTTGGGATTTATGTTTTATTATGTCATCATTATGAGGCATTTCTTCTATAAACCCAAGGTTTTTAAAAAATGTTTCAGATGTTACTGAAGAAAATGTGGTTAGCATTAAAACCAGTTTAATCACCTTATTCCTGTATCATGGAATGGAATAAAGGATTTGCACCACCTTATTCACAATGTGTTTTTGTCCGAGTGTGCTGAGCTTTATGATGGGTTCAACAGTAGAGAAAATATATTTTTTTAATGCTGAACCTTTGTATATATAAAATAAAAAAGTAAATATTGTCTTTAAGTTTATAAAACAATAAACTATAGATATTTAATATCCGGATTTTCATATCTTAAGAATAAAAAGTTAACTTGACATTTTAAATGTCTTACATTTGCATAACACCTTGCTTTTTCAGTTAGGCAGAATAAATTATATCTAATTAGTGAACTATGATATTTACTCTAAAAATTCTATGGCACATGATTCTACAGTTAGGAGTCACTAGCATCTATTGTGGTCTATTCTGACATCAAAGCTAAGTGGTAAACATTTATTACTTTTATATTTGCCTTGTTTCATATTATGAATGTCTCTTATTTACATATAATCCTTTTGGCAGTAGTAACCAACTGATCTAGCTCAACCTATAACTAATTGTAAAAATAGTTTATTCAGTATAAGATTTTATTTTCTAAATCTTTGATAAGAGGTTTAAAATTTATTTGAACATGTCTTTTCAGTTCTTAAATGGAGTAATTCATAACCAATTTAATATTTAACAAACCTAGTTATATTTATACTTTCCTGATATTTACTGATCTAGATAACAGTTTGTGTATGTATGTGTGTGTGTCTCTCTCTCTCTTATATATTTATATATATATATATATATATATATATATATATATATATATATATATATATATATATATATATATATATATATATATATTTATATATATATATATATATATATATATATAAACACACACACACACACACACACATATACATATATATATATATATATATATATATATATATATATATATATATATATATATATTTATATATGGGATCTGCACAGATCCCCGACGGTGCATTCTGCCAAAGCAGAAATCACTGAACATACATAACCGAAACTGCTGTTCACCCATGCAGCACTTTCGGTTAAGTATGCTGGTTGTGCCGGTCGCACTACAGTGCGGTTAAGGGAGAATTCCCTTTTCCCAACTGTAGTGCGATCTCGGAGTGAGAATATAAAAGTAGGGGGGTGAGGGGGGGTACAGCCCACCACACGGGGGGTGCAGGAGGGCTTGCCCCCCGGCATAAAAGAAGATTTATTGTTTTTTTTTTTTTTTTAGAACGCAATTTAATGAAAGGCTTTTTCGGTGAAAGCGCTTTTGTTAGTTTGTGTTCGGTTATTGTGGATTCGGACTATTGAACATTCGTTCAATAGTCCTAGATATATATATATATATATATATATATATATATATATATATATATATATATATATATATATATATATATATATATATATATTCATATATATTCATATACATATATGGTTTCACTTTATAATCTCAAATACTGAAATGTCAAATTTCAGTATTTCGTGACTATAAAGTCGAAAGTGCAGTTAAGCAAAACTGCATAATAGCAAATGCGGAAATGTCACATTCGCCATTATGTGTTTGCATACGTGATGTGTGGTGCGGTTTGTGGATTTAGCTAGGGTTTGAGGTAAGTGGTGTTTTTGTAAGGGTATTGGATACGTATTTTAGTGTGTGTGTGTGTGTGTGTGTGTGTGTGTGGTAGTAGTGTGTTGTATGTGTCTGTTTGTTTAGTGCGACCTTGGAGTTAGTATATATAAGTAGGGGGGTCAGGGTTTCTTGCCCCCCCCTGCTTTTAGCAAGATTGTTTGTGTTTGTGTGTGTGTGTGTGTGTGTGTGTGTGTGTGTGTGTGTGTGTGTGTGTGTGTGTGTGTGTGTGTGTGTTAGTTTTGTTGTGTTTGTGTGTGTTCATTTGGTATTTTGTAGTGTTGGCAGGTAGGTGTATTTGTGTTTGTGTGGTGTAGTGTTTTGTTTGTGTTACGTTTATGGTTTGAAATTTCATGGTTTTAAAGGTTTGGGTTTTTGATTTTTCAGTTTTATAGTCTTGAGATACTGAAATTTGATATTTCAGTATTTCGAGATTATAAAGTGAATCCATAATATATATATATATATATATATATATATATATATATATATATATATATGTGTGTGTGTGTGTGTGTGTTTGTGTGTGTGTATGCATGTATGTACAAGCTGGGCTAATAATTTGGAAAGAAAGATTCAACAAATCAAATGAAAGTTGCATTTAGTTTCATACTTTTCGTTAAATACTTTGCACTACATATACATAGTCATTGAAGAAAATGTATTATAGGCAGTGCTTCTTCATTAAATAGTGTTTAGGTAAATAGTTCAAGAAAAAACACTATTTCTGAGATTATTTCTGCATTTTAATAAAAGGGCAATATTTGTTTATGCATATGCAAGGCTGCAGCCTCAAAGTGTATCTGAAAATAAGGAGGTCATGATTGGATGCAACGGCTTTGCATTGTTTAAGAAATAAAGGCAAGCTGCACATGATATGATGCTAGAATATCTGTCTGTAATGTTAAGTGCATTGTAGCTTCTCCTTCATGGGGCTAATGTGCAGCAATGGCCCTACTTATCACCTTATTCCTGTATTATGTAATATAAAGGCTTTGAACCATCTTATTCACAGTGGGCCAGACTCAATGCACCTACAGTAAGTGCACACAATCTGTATTCAAGAATTTCGCTAATACGTTTTTGCACTTTCTAGTTACTCAGAAAGATTATACTAATTGTACATGTGCTCTAGATTTTGTAGTAACCTTTATGAATCCCCTTCAGTTTTAAAGCTGCAAGAAAATCAGTAGGAAAACAAAAATTAGAACTAAGAAGGTGTGAGTTATACTTGTGCTTTCTGTTCACTCAGAACAGTGTACAATTAGTGTAGGTGTTAATGATTGCCAGGGAGTATGTTCTTGTCTGAATATGGTGAGCTTTATCATGTTTTAAAAAGTAAGAGAGAATTAATTTGTAATACTGAACTTTTGTATATATAAAATTAAAAAAGAAACAATATTGTTTGTATGTCTGTAGAGATTATAAAATAAGAAAACAGAGAAAATTTAATATCCAGATTATCATATCTCTCAAAATGGGCGGCCACGGTGGTGCAGCGGTTAGCGTTGCCACCTCACAGCAAGAGGTTCTCTGGTTCGATTCTCAGCTGGGGTGCCTTTTGTGCGGAGTCTGCATGTCCTCCCTGTCTGTGGTCACGTGGGCTTCCTCCGGGTGCTCTGGTTTCCTCCCAGATCCCAAAGGCATGCTGTAGGTGGATTGGACACTCTAAATTGGCCCTAGGCATGAGTGTGTGCATGTGTGTGCCTTCTGTGGAAGGTTGGGCACCGGGCTCGCAACTTGACACTGTAAAACTCTGCTGCCAATCATGAGCAGACAGGTGATCCACTGTGGCAACCCCTAACTGGGAAAAGCCGAAAGAAGAAGAAAGGAGATCATATCTCTCAAAATAAAAAAAATATATATATATATATATATATATATATATATATATATATATATATGTGTGTGTGTATATGTGTGTATATATACATATATATATATATATATATATATATATATATATTAATGCACATGCTAACATATGTAATGGGGAAAAAAGGAGAATGAATGAAAAGGCAGATTGTAACCATGCAGTATTAAGTCCTCTTTTATAAAAATAAAGTTATACAAAAAATAAATAAAAAGTACCAAACAATTTATTTTGGGTATGTTGTTTGGTCATTTTGTAATTATGGTAGTCATTAAATATGGTGAACTGTTGGTTAAGGTGTGAAGGAGGGCATGTTGTATTATATTAATCGATTACACATCCAAGAAGATAATAAAGAATACATAATGATATAATAAAAAGTGATTAATGATTTAATTTCCTTTGTAGGATAGTATCCATGGAACACTGGAAGAGGAGTAGGAGGAAGGAAATATAGTCCCAGGCAGCTAAATGTTTCCTACATATGGCTTTAACATCCCAAGACTAAAATATGTCAAGTAGCCTAGGGAAACCAGTGGATGGTAGAGAAAACAGCAATTATACAGCAGTAATTTGCCAGAATTTTCCCAGAGAGGAAGAAAGATGTTAAGGAAGAGGCGACAAGAAGAGAACGAGTTTTCAATGGAACTACAGCGTGTTGTAGGCAACAAGACAGTCATGGGTGAAGGTGAGAATGTGATTTATGAAACTGTATTGGAACAGAACATGAGGGGGTTGTATTGTATGAGCTTGGTTTAAAAAGAAAAGTGCATTTAGCATAACCTTTGATTAGTGGGGCTGTGTCAGAGGATATAGCAGTTCAAGAGCAGCAGCTGATGTCTGTGGTAGGTTTAGGTATGTTGCAACCAGGGCTAAGGTTGCTTTAATTTCAGATGGAATAGTAAGGTGAAGTAGGAGCAGGACAAAATTCTCTGGTATAGTCAGAGAGTTGCCAGATTGGGTTGCCAAGGGAAATTGCAGAGCGTAAAATTTTCAATATGCCTCACATTTTGCTTGCAGTTAAAATGTATGGTAGGGGGAATTCATGGACCTACAAAAAGGGAAATGAAGTAGGTTTAAAATGACCCACAAGGGCAGCTAGCCTAGTATTTACCTATGCACCTATGATAGCAGTAACTGTAGAAGGGAGTTTGGTATAATGTTACATCAGGAGAATGGCAAACCCCACAATTAAAACACCTATCTAATTCTGCACTCAGATATCCATGTTTCTGCCATGTACACTTAAAATTCAAATGAAATCAATTCCCACAGCTTTCAGTTTTAGACATGCATGTAGTGTACAACTACCTGTACTGCATTGTCATCTAGCTATTTAAAAGCAATGTCAAAAGAGAAGTTTCAGTTTCCCGCATAATACCTCACAATATGTATGTTTTAATGATCTATGCATACGCAGTGAGTACTAAGACTTTCAGTTATGGTTACTGAGTGTCTTTCTTTAAAAATGTAGAAATGAAAGCAACATTCAATTTAAATTTCAGGAAAATTGCAAAAGGGTTGTTAAATGTAGTGTTTGAAGATTTGCTATTAAGATACTGTTACGTTAGGACTCATGATTTTTTGCAGCAAGCTATATTGTCAGATGTTTGCAAATAATTGCAATAACTTTTGTTCCTGTTTGAACTTAAGTTGTGGATGATCTGCTATTAAAATTGAAACAAGTAAGCATATGGAAAGTAGAGTGGATGTGGAATACGAAGAAACTCTGTTTTAAAGATGGATTATACTAGTGTGTACTACACTATATAATTGCAGTTGCATTATGCTAGTGCGTACTACACTATATAATTGCAGTTGCATTATGCTAGTGCATAGTACACTATATAATTGCAGTTGCATTATGCTAGTGTATACTACACTATATAATTGCAGTTGCATTATGCTAGTGCGTACTACACTATATAATTGCAGTTGCATTATGCTAATGCGTACTACACTATATAATTGCAGTTGCATTATGCTAGTGTGTACTACACTATATAATTGCAGTTGCATTATGCTAGTGTGTACTACACTATATAATTGCAGTTGCATTATGCTAGTGCGTACTACACTATATAATTGCAGTTGCATTATGCTAATGCGTACTACACTATATAATTGCATTTGCATTATGCTAGTGCGTACTACACTATATAATTGTAGTTGCATTATGCTAGTGTATACTACACTATATAATTGCAGTTGCATTATGCTAGTGCGTACTACACTATATAATTGCAGTTGCATTATGCTAGTGTGTACTACACTATATAATTGCAGTTGCATTATGCTAGTGCGTACTACACTATATAATTGCGGTTGCATTATGCTAGTGTGTACTACACTATATAATTGCAGTTGCATTATGCTAGTGCGTACTACACTATATAATTGCAGTTGCATTATGCTAATGCGTACTACACTATATAATTGCAGTTGCATTATGCTAGTGCGTACTACACTATATAATTGCAGTTGCATTATGCTAGTGTGTACTACACTATATAATTGCAGTTGCATTATGCTAGTGTGTACTACACTATATAATTGCAGTTGCATTATGCTAGTGTGTACTACACTATATAATTGCAGTTGCATTATGCTAGTGCGTACTACACTATATAATTGCAGTTGCATTATGCTAGTGCGTACTACACTATATAATTGCAGTTGCATTATGCTAGTGTATACTACACTATATAATTGCAGTTGCATTATGCTAGTGCATACTACACTATATAATTGCAGTTGCATTATGCTAATGCGTACTACACTATATAATTGCGGTTGCATTATGCTAGTGCGTACTACACTATATAATTGCAGTTGCATTATGCTAGTGTGTACTACACTATATAATCGCCGTTTGCCTAAATTACTGCTGCTGCTTTTGTCATGTAAATGTTCTGGAGTCAAGTACACTTATGTATAGGTATGTATATATATATATATATATATATATATATATATATATATATATATATATATATATTATAATGCAATTACTTATACATCTTTACATAGTGTACTGATATTGGTATGCAAATCTGTAGCTGTAACTGTATCTGTGTGAGTTTGTGCATAAAGTGCTTCTGTTACTTTTATTAAGAAATGGCTCCTTACCAAAGCAGAAACTGACGACTGTGCGGTATGTGCATGCATTCTTTGTAAAACCTATTCACATCATGAAACAACTAAAAATAAAGTAAAAAGTAAATAATAAAAGGTGATTGATTAAACACCATTTTCTGATTTAATATTTAATCAGCTGAAATCTGATTTACTATGTCTCAGCATTATTTTTTTACTAAATTTATATTTGTAGAGGCTCCCTATATCTGCAGTGACTTAAATGTATACATACTTGGACACTCTGGCTGTACTGGTGTACTTATTTAATTAATCAAATCATTATTCTGCAGTATAATTACTATAGAATGGTAATGTATAGAAAAATATTTAAAATAGTGAAAAAGATCCTTAGATATGAGGCCCGTGGGTAGGCAGAACTGTCTCATGAAGCATAACTTTGAAGATATTAATCACCACAACCATGGCATCAACAAAGAAAATGAAGTTTCTCAGGAAGCACAATTTATCGTTCACTCAGTGAAGACGTTATACATAAAACAAATTACTCTGAGCCTGCACCAAATGAGGTAACAAGACAACGTAAATTTTACATCACACCAGTTCTTGACAAATTTTTTACCAATGCCATTGATTCTTCCCCATAATATCTCTGCCTCCTGGGAAAAGTTTCAATCCAAAGACTCCAAAGTAGTGCATCAAATTTTAATCTCCTCCACTGTAATCACTGAAATTCATGTTTTTAGTTCTCCCACTGAATTCATTGTACAAAAATGACTCACAAGCAGAAAATAAAAAACAGGCATTTAATCTAAAGTTTCTCCTATGCATTTCATAAAATGTAACCCAAGCAGGCAGTTCTTCATAATTCTAGGTAAAAATACATTTAATGTTAATACATCATGCTGTACCATCAAGAATTCATCTGCTGTCTTTTTATTTAGGATATGATAAATGTCATATGTATTTAAACTAAACTGTTAAAGTATTTTTTCAGGACACATGAATAACAGAATACAATGCCTTATAACAAAAAGTTTTATTTAGTTTTGGATGAAATTCTGTCATCTTAATAATCAGAAATCAAGATTATCCCTTCACCATTTTAATGTTTGTGTAGAAATTGATTTTCTTTGTTGATCCTAGATAAGAAAAAACATATATATTTATTTTACTTCTATCCATGTACACCTATATGGACTTGTGAAGAACTTTAATTACTGTTTGGAATTATTATTGCACCTTCGATTTTGTCTGTTGCATATACAGCTATATTATAGGTTCATAGGTAGGTACTAGGCTAAACAGGTACGCTGGCTTTCGCCACCCAAGAAAATTATTTTCCTGTGCCCCTGTTGAGCAGAGCCACAGAAGTGATCCCTAGGGTGAATTTCCTATCACATCTCAGTCTTCTGTGTAGTTAATGACAAGTTTCAATAAGTACCTTCAGTGCTCTGCAGTTATTCAATTCACAATATTTTTGGAGAATTAGCATGCCTGCTCTAATATAGTCTGTCAAAAATTATTTTATACCTCATGTGCAATGCTTCATTAAATGTTGTAGTATTGTAGTATTGCATGACTTAATTTTCCTGCAGTGGTGGTTTACTACTTCAGAATTTAAGTATGGTTATAAAAACATTAAGATATCTGAGCAACTCAATTTCAAAAATAAATTTATCAAAATGAAACAAATTATCAGTCCACATAATAATTTTCTCTCCGGACCCTGTAGAAATGCCATAGGTAAAGGTATCTTACTGGCTAAGCTAGAATACTCTCTACTGCTAGTTGCTCGCTTTCTATAAGAAATGTATCCACCATTTAGTCCATTTCCAATGCCACTTGCAGATTGTTCACTTTCTCCTGAAGAAATCCACTACAAAGCAACTGATAAAGCGAACTCGCTACTTGTGAAACAACGTAATGACTTTCTACTGGTCTCTCAAATGTTTAAATTTATCAAGAATAACACCTTCCTTCCTCTATCGTATAGACTATTCAGAGACGCACAACATACATTACACACCTTAACCATTCATGTCTCTCCTCGAAATGCTCAAAAGCAGGCTGTACTGCACAGACCATGATTTTTTAGTCCTTGGTCCCATACTATGGGAATCTCTCCCTTTTTTTCTTAAAGATCATTCCTTATTCATCTTCCATTGATAAATAAAAGCACATTTTAAGACTCTAGGAAAATGCAACTGCTATCTCTCTGGTCATAGAAATTAACCTTTCCATTCCCTTCTTCCATCATCATACCTTTTTCTGACTCTATTTTTGATTGAAATTCTTTCAGCATGCGAAGTCTGATGTGTACTCAATAATGTAATGCATGTATTTATTATTGATTTTTTTTTTACTCACTCTGTATATAATGTCATTTTTTTATTCCCTCAAGCCTACTATGATATACACTTTGAATACAATATAGGAATATATTGCATTATGTCATCCAACCAAAATCTTTTAATCCTTAATAGGCTCGTACCCCTTGAGAACCCCAATACTATAGACCCAGCATTAAGCCCCCAATTAAACCACATACTTCCTCATTAAAGTAAGCAAATTTACACCTAGTATTATAGATGGTCAGTTCTCCTCCATTACTCCTGCCAGTTGGTTGACATGGGTATCCTTGAGGCAGTGTAGCAGTTGCCTCAAGTACACTAACAACCCACTACTCCTAAACCACTTAAGCTCAATTTGTGAGAGATGCATATACACTAAGAATTTAAAATCCTTGCTCTCTCATTCACAAGACAGTGACACATAACAGATTGTCAGCCCACATACTACACCTCCTGCACAAACTGTGCTCTCAACAGGTAAACCATCATACTCACCAGAAATGTACCTAAACACCAGAGAATTATGAAACACAAACATGCTATACCTAATACTGTACCTACAGCACTCAGTACACATACAACCACAAGCACAAGTATCTCATCAAAGAAGATCCTAATACAAACAGGCGACTCTCTAGTGAGAGACACAGATACCCCACTCACCAGGCTCACCAAGTATAAACGTGACAGTCAGCTGTCGGATGCCAGGATCCACCAGATCACACACACACTCAAGTCTCTCCACAACAAGTGCCTTTATCTCTGTCATAGTTCATGTTGGTGTGAATGACTTGAAATGCACCTCACAGGATTGTATGATGAGAGACATGACTGAGCTCTCTGAATATGTGTCTTAGGCAGGTATGTCCCTAGCCTTCAACAGCATACTACCTTCACCTACTATTATACCACAATGTAAAGACAAAAATTGATTTCAACAGTTGGCTTAGTTTCTGGTGACATTCTAAGTGGATTCAGTACCTGTCACCCTGGGATGACATGGAAGATAGACCATCTGTCACCTCTAGGACTTCAGTTACAGGCTAAGGTTCTTGCCTCCCCATAGTGCCTTTTTTGCAATCTCACCACAACAAAATTCCTAACATAAAAATATCTTCAAAATCAACCTCAAGGTTATGCTGCTAAACGCTTGGAGTCTAAACCCAAAACTGCATTCACTGGAAGCAGCTCTTACCTTAGAAGATATTGACATCTGTGCAGTCACAGAGACTTGGATTGATGTCATGGAAAGCACCCTGGCCATACCAGGTTATAATGCCTTCCATATATTCAGACTACAAACTGAAAAGTCCGAGAACTAAAAGAGGTGGAGTATCAATATTCATCAAAGATAAATACACCTCCAGATTGGTTAAAACAAAACAATTCACTTGAACTAATCCAGGTCCAATTGACTGTTGTTACGACCCCTCCAAATTATTGCCAGATATAGAACCCCTTCCATGAACAAGGACACCCACACTGCATATTCAGATCTACTTGACTCTCCCAAGATTAAATGAAAAACCTTGGTTCTAGTTGACTTTAACACCCATAGATTTTGTAAATTATACATGTACTTATATACTTGCCCGAAGGTTCCTGCATGACTTCAACTGCAATGCCCTAGACCAGTTGTTTGACACCCCCACAAGAGGCCCAAACATTCTGGATCTAGTACTCACTAACATGGGTGATGGCTGCACCACCCCATGTGTGTGGCCCTCCTTAGTGAGGTCTGATCATAAATTCATCTCATTACAAGTAACAATAACATCTGACTACTCATTAGCAGCAACTAGACTAAAAAAGCTTCACCAAAGCCAATTACAATCTAATATGTGACAGCATTAATAGCTTCATAGCCCCTGCCTCACTGATGGCATGGATGCCTATACTGGGATTTACACCAGTGCCTTGTATAAGCATCTATACAAATGTATTGGATAAACCGTACCTGAAAGGATCAAAACAAGATCCTCAGGAAAGAACAAGGCTGTGCCTGGTGGACATCTGCCATAAACAGGTTATACAATAAGAGAAAGAAATTGCTGTCCAAGAGCAAGAAGGAATGGTCTCTGAACTGGAACTATTCCTTCCTTCGATGAAACAAGCAAATAAGACCCCCTGTAAGGCATTCAAAGCTAATGATGAGTCCAAATTAGCCTCCTTTGCTAAGGATATCCATAAGGCCTTTTTTATCTACATCGGAAACCTTAAAGGAAATAACCCAGATCATAGCAGAACTGGTCATTAATGGCACCACATTAACTGAATGAGCAGAAATAGCACAACTGCTAGCTGGCAGGTTAAGTGACAACTTCTCCCCCCATCTGTAACATATATTCCCCAAAGCATCCCTACTACCTGCCCTCCACCTAATGTCCCAGAAGAGCAAGGTTGTAAACACTCTCTCCAAAGCCCAAAAATACAGCCTTTATGGGACCTGATAATATCTTAGGCTGCATTGTAAATTGATTAAAACAGGAACTAGGTGCACCACTGGGTACTCTTTCTTTTTTTTTTTTTTTTTTTTTGTAATCTGATCTAAGCACTGATTTTGTACCTGCTGAATGGAAAACAGCAACTGTTATCCTACATAAAGGAAGCACCTGGGAACTATAGACCCATAAGCTTGACCAGCCTAGTCTGCAAGGCTATGGAAAGAATAGTCATAGGCCTTATCAACAAAGATATAGGAGACCTCCAAACATTCAACTTGACCCAGTTTGGCTTCATTAAAGGGAGATCCTGCCTCTAGAATTTAGTGTACTACTTTGAAGCAGTCATGAAAGCACTGGATGAAGGCATATCCATTCATACGGCCTACCTGGACCTGGCCAAGGCCTTTGACACTTATTGATCATTGATAAACTCACCCAGCTGAAGCTCAACCCGTATATTGTCGGGTGGGATGCAAACTGACTCACTGATATAACACACACAGTTGAAAAAGGTGACTCTACCTCTAGCAGCAGACCAGTAACCAGTGGTATTCCACAGGATCAGGTCCCTATTGTTTGGAATCTATGTCGCCGATGTACAGGCTAAAACAAAAGGTCTATGGCTGACAAAGTCTGCTGATGATTGCAAACTACATGCAGTCACTGAGTCCCCAAATTATGTCAACATCTTACTTTTAAAAATGGTAAGAATCTACCTATGGCATGGATAGATTACAAAAAAGAATTTGACAGCATTGAACATTTATGGATAAAGGAGTGCTTAGAAATGTATAAGATACACCCTACATTGACTAATTACATTATAATGACCAGGAAAAAATAGCTGGAAACTGCAGCTAAACCATGATAAAGATGAAATTATTGTCCCAGTGATAAAAATTCAAAGGGGGATATTCCAGGGTCACGCTTTGTCACTGCTGCTCTTTTGTCTTGCCCTTAATCCATTAAGCTGTCTACTTAACAGATTTTTACATGGTTACAATTTATCTCCCGGACAAAAGTGTAAATTATTTTCTTCTCTTTGTGGATGATTTAAAACTATACAGCTAACAGCTGATATAATACATTTATTCTGGAGCTGTAAATGGGTATTTAAACTTTGGAACTCTCTTATATTTCTATTGCAAAAAATGGGATATCAAACATCCACACTCACCTGGGAATTTACTCTTCCACATATTCTACCAAATAATATCTCTAAAACTCGAGCAATTACTACGACCAATATCTTTCTCTTACTTAAACACTATATAGCAACCAATTGGTTAGACCTAAATAACTCATCCTGGCAGAACTTCAAATTAATGGCGACTAAACATCTTTTAGTACATAAAATCCTAATCGATAAAGGGAATAAAAACATTAATCACAGGAAATTATGGGAGCAATATTCTTCTGGCCTAACACATGACAACGTTTCAGACTTAAATACAAATAAGAGATCCCTTATTAAACTATATCCATAGACCAAGACATTGTCTCCTTTTTTCTACTCCTTGTTTTCTTTTCTTCTTGTTTTTCTCTTATCTTATAAGGTATATGCTTAATCACAACAACCCACACTGAATTATACCTTTTTTCCCCTGAATATTGAAAGCATCTATGTATATAATGTAAATAATATTAGTTGATTGTTTTATTTTATTTTATGTTTATACTACCCTCAATGTATAACAACTGTTTACTGTGAGGAAGTCTCACCTCTATCTGTGCTATTATATATGCTATTTTAGATTAATGAAAAGAATAAATAAAAATTATTGAAAAAAAACTATACAGCTAATTAGATGAGCTGAAAGTACAACTAGAAGTGGATAAAAGCTTTCTCAATTGATATGAGAATGCCATTTGGTCTTGATAAATGTGCAAAAGCAGCATTTAAAGCAGGAAGGTAGCAACACCAAGAAAACAGGAGTCCGGGATTAGAACAAAGGATCTTGAGTAGGAGGGAGTGTATAAATATTTGGGAACTGATGAAGAATCAACAAGAAAACATGAGCATGTGCAAAGAAAGCTAAGTAAAGAATATTTTAGAAGACTAACATTTATACTAGCCCTGACATCTGGGAGCAAGAACAAAATATAAAGCAGTGTGATCTTCCTGTTCTAACTTATTGTTTTGGGATGATCAACTGGCCCCCAAAGATATTGGATCAGTTGAACAAAAAAATCAAGGAAAATGCTTCTCATTTGTCAGATGGCATAGAGAAAATCAGTGCCTACTAAGATTATGCATCCCTCATTCTGGAGGAGGTATGGATCTCCTCGAAATTGATTATATGTATAGTTCTGCAGGTGTAAGACTCCTTACATATCTGCTGACCTCATCAGATCCAAATATAGGTAATGTTTTGAAACATGAAGGGAACAAATCTAAGATAACTTCCCTGCTCAGTTTAGCAGAAGCATATTGGTGTCAGGCGGGGATGGCAACCAAACCAGAAGTAGACAAAAATCAGGCAGCAACTGAATGTGCCAAAAAAAAAAAAAAAGAAAGAATATAGGGAAAATGATCAGATGAAAAAGGCAAGACATGGAAAACATACAAATATAGCTGCAAGTACAGAAAACTCCTGGAACAACCTCATGTCGAAAAGGATCTGACACAGGAATGGTTAAGGACAGGTGAATTTAAACCAAGAGATGAAAGGTTAATATTAGCAACCCAGGATAGTAGACTACATATACATTGGTTTACAAAGTACACTGAACATGTGGATGAAACAGACAAATGCAGGTTCTGTAAAAAAAAAGAATGGAAACAGTGATGCATCTTGCTGGCAGGTGCGATACAATAATAGCAGAAGGCCTGTATACTGGAAGTATAATAATGTGGCAAAAGTGTTGCATTGGGGATTGCATTGGGGATTGTGCAAACATCACAGTACTAAAGTAGCTGAGAAGCATTGGAAACATAAGCCCCAAAGGATTTTAGAGAATGATGAAGATGATATCACATGACCTTACCCATTATCAACGGTTCAAAAAAACAGATGTGAGAAAACCCGCTAAAGTAGTTAATGAAAAGAAGACAAAAGTAGCATTGATCATTGAAATTGCTATACCCAGTGATTTTAGTGTGTTATGTACCAAGAGATGCAAAGTCATAAAATATAAGGATTTGCAGACAAAAATAAGGGCAATGTGGAAGGAGGATACCCAGATAGTTCCACTAGGAGTAGGAGCAATGGGTCTCATAACAGATAATTTGCAGTCTTATTTTAGATATGCAATGAATTGCAGAAGAATTCAATTCTGGGCACATTGCAGGTGCTGTGAAGAGACTTTTGGCTAACATCAACAATCAAAACAATACTATTTTTATTTATTTATTTTATTTATTTTACATTTGTTTATCGAGATGGTCCGACTGGACACAGGTCCATTTACAGCAGAGGCACAGGGAGAAAAGCTCCACATTAAGTAACATTAATTAAACAAATATGAAAGAACAGTATACACTTACATGAAACCACATGGGATATATATACAGAAATAAAACACAGTAAAGCTTACATGAAATCAAGATGGGAGATACATGCAGAAATAAACACAGTCCAGCAAGAAATAATCTACAAATTTAAAAATCAGAATTATAGTTTCTTAAAACAGTAGCATGTAGGATAGTAGGTGTAATAGGAGGTAAGGTATGTAGAGTGAAAAAAAGAGCAGATGGAATTATGTAATGCATGGACATAACCAGGTACTCAGTAAGTGTGTTTTAAGTAAGTTTTTGAACTGAGTAGTGGAAGAGGCAGATAATAGAGCAGAAGGGAGGTTATTCCAGGTTTTAGCTATAGTGTGAGAAAATAGTGCTTTTCCTGCAGTGTTGTTAGCCTGGAGATGTAGAGAAGTGACTTGTTGGTAGAGCAGAGAGAACAATGTGCTTTATAAAGGGTGAGAAGTTGGCCTAGTGTGGGGGTTTTGTCAGGATGTTGTATAATATTGTAGGCAATGACTAGCTGGTGATAGTTTAGTACCTGGGGCAATTCCAGCCATTGTAGTTCCCTTAGAGCCTGGCAGCATTGGTTCAGAAGGTTGAGTTATTTGCAAATTTGGTGAATTTATTATAACATGACTCAAGTCTGGCAAGGTCAAGTTTTCTGATATGGGTAAGGATAGGAGCAGCATGCATTTGGGGGTAAAATAGGTCAGTTTGGACTAGGACGATTCATGCCTGATTTGAGAGGAATTTCCAGTTTCTATATGGTGTTCCCATTTTTTTGTGGACCTTTTTGATAGTTTGTGAAATATGGACATCAAAGAGTAGGTTTTTGTCTATATGCCGAGGAGTTTGGTGTGGTCAGAGGGAGAGATGATAGTACCATTTTTGGACTCCTCCTTATAGAGTGGTAGAGAGTTTTCTTGGGAGTGAAAAGTAGCAATTTAGTTTTGTTAGCATTTAGTATAAGTTGGATCTGAGTAATCCAACAATTGTGAGTGAGCTGTTGTAGAGTGGCAAGTGATGGAGCAGAGTAGATAAGAGTTGAATCGTCTGCGTACTGTATGAGTGTAGCATGCTGTGTGGTGGTATGTAGATTGTTAATAAATATGGAGAATAGAAGTGGGCCTAATATAGAGCCTTGAGGTACACCTATGGTAGTTGGAAGTAAGGGAGATAGCATGCCTTGCCACTGGACAGATTGCTGCCTGTCTGACAGCTTTTAAACCAGGCTAAAGTGGAAGGGGCAAAGGATAAGAAGGTGAGTGTGCTAGTAGTAAGGAATGTGAGACTATGTCAAATGATTTAGAAAGGTCTAAAATATTCCAGATACAGAGTTATTTCTGTGCTGGTTGACCAGATTTGTAAAATAAAGCAGAGCAGTTGTTGTGCTGTGGTGTTGCCGGAAGCCATGCTGTGTGGGGGAGAGGAGATTGTGTAAGTGCAAGAATTGCATAACTTGAGAGTGTATGAATTTTTCGAGTAGTTTAGATAAGGGTGATTGAATGGCTATGGGACAATAATTTGAATAGTCATAAGAATTACCACCTTTATGGAGTGGAATAATATATGATACCTTCCATAGTTGTAGGATATATGCTTCCTGGATTGAGCGATTGATAAGGATGGAAATGGGGTAAGATAAGGATACTGCAGCTAGTTTGGGCTGGTAGATATAAGGATGGAAATGGGGTAAGATAAGGATACTGCAGCTAGTTTGGGCTGGTAGATATAAGAATGGAAATGGGGTAAGATAAGGATACTGCAGCTAGTTTGGGCTGGTAGATATAAGGATGGAAATGGGGTAAGATAAGGATACTGCAGCTAGTTTGGGCTGGTAGAAATAAGGATGGAAATGGGGTAAGATAAGGATACTGCAGCTAGTTTGGGCTGGTAGATATAAGGATGGAAATGGGGTAAGATAAGGATACTGCAGCTAGTTTGGGCTGGTAGATATAAGGATGGAAATGGGGTAAGATAAGGATACTGCAGCTAGTTTGGGCTGGTAGATATAAGGATGGAAATGGGGTAAGATAAGGATACTGCAGCTAGTTTGGGCTGGTAGATTGTCAGTGGCAAGAATGGTGGGTTTCAGTTTTAAGAGGAGTTTTTTAATTGTGGAGGTAAGAACAGGTGAGAGAGTAAAGGAAGGGATGTTATCAAGGCATTTGGTTAGGTTATATATAGGGTTGTTTTTGGATAGTTGGGAGGATAGTGCTAAGATAGATTCTGTGAAATATGATTAAATTGGGAGGCTATGTCCTTAGCTTTGTTGGTGGAGTTGGGAGCAAGAGTGGTAGTTTTGCAAGGTTTAAACAGAGAGTTGATAGAGTGCCAAAACATTTGGGGATCTTTTGAGTATTTATTTTGGGTCCCAAGGAAATAATTCTGTTTGTCCAATCTGGTTTGTCTCTTGCCCTGATTTCTAAGTTGTTGGTAGTTTTGTTTGGCTAGAGTAGTAGATCCCTCTTCCAGATTTTCCATGCCTGGTCTCTAGACTTTAGTAGTGCTCTGGTGTCTCTACTTAACTATGGTCCATGTTTGCTTTGGATCTACTTTTCCTAATTGGTGTGACTATATTAAGGACATTGAGGATAGTACTTTTAAAGCAGTCAATGGCCTAGTCTAAACCTAGGCAAGTTAGACAATGCACTTGCGAAACATGTACATTTTTTTCCTAACCATACTTTCACATTCATGGCTATAGACCAAATAGTTCCATATACAAGAGGAAGCCCGCTGCCAATCCTTTTAGAAGAATTGGAATTGGCATGGCAAATCAGACTTGATGCATGCAAACCTCCTGGTCTGAACGATATGTGTTCTATCAGTGGTATTCTGAAAAATAAAAGTCTTGGTAGATAGTATGTTCCATGCTACAAGATATTATGGTTTGTGCCATGTTTTTAAAAGGATTTGGTTAATGTGGCATTTTCACTTATTTGACGTTATTATAGTATTCTATTTCCTCATTATTGCTTAAGAATAGGTGATTCAACTAGTGTGTTATACTGATCACACTTTTTAATTTTTATTACCACTTTCATGTATTCTGCCTCTTTGAGAGGTTTTATGACAAGATACAACAAGAAAGGTTACAATTGTGTAAATTGGTATTACTGCAGTGAGTTCAGGTTTATATGGTTTTACAACTTTAAGCTGTTTTCCTGTATAGCAATCATACTTGTGATGTAAGCAGTAATGTATTTTAAATTGTGGCAGTTTTATTTGCAAAGTCTTCTGAAGAAGTTTGCTTCAGTGCAAACGAAAAGCACTTAAAGCCTTGTACGTGTCCATGTATTTTAGTAAATTTTGGAACTACTTCTCGTTTGCTGTTTTTTCCTGTGTTTATTATGAATCAGTAGGTCAGTGATTTGTTTGGCAGAGAGTAGTGTATTATGTGGTCCTGGGTTTGGGTGTATGTCTCCTGATATAAGTAGTCTCTTTGTGAAAAGCAATATATGTTTAATCATGTGAAATATTTTTATGTTGGATCTAAGTGATGCTTTTTTAGTGTAAGATGTTGTTATGTGAGACTTATATATGTGTAGTATTAAGGTGTCTTTGAATAATGTGAATGCGCTAGAGAAATGTATGTGTGCATTTGTTTTTGTAAAAGTATGTGCTCTATGGAATGTTGTATTTTCTGGTGATATATTAGTATATATTGCTGTGACATTGGTTAGGTGGGTAAGGGTTAGGAAGATGGATCCTAACATGAGTGGCATTTTTTTGAGAGAGTGGTAGTTTTGTGTTAGTGTTATTGGAGTTTAAGTATAGACGTAAGTATGAAGGCATGGCAAACAGGTGTTATGTATGTGTTTAAGGTAAAGAGTAGGATAGGGGGTGTGGACAGACTTAGTGATGTGAGGTGTCTGATTGGAGCAAAGTGTGATCAGGTGATGAGGGGAGGAAATTAATCTAGATGTACTCTTCACAAAACAGATGAGGCTCACCACGGCAGATATACGAAACAATTTATTCACTGCAGTAAAAAAGTTAGCGCTTTCACGTTTTCTAATGCTTCATCAGACTTCAAACAACTGCTGTCAACAAGCACACATTTAAATAGTATTACAAATGCATATCCCCCAATCATCACCTATTTAATTACATCACTACAATATCAACCCATCTTAAAACACATTGCAAAACAGCATATGTCATACTAAAACTTTAATAAAACATATTATGAAATGGAACCATTCATAAAAATACACATTTTTATAAAATATTATATGCATACATAAATAACACATATATAAATCTCTATGCATTAATGAGCATAGGGGTGTGCTGCTAAAAACGGTTTAAGAGTTACCTTCTCATTTAAACCATGCCCTTTGTAACTCTGTAACCTAATTATCCATCTGTTCTCACGTTCCTCAGTATAATTTTTATTGTCCCCCAGTCTACTAGTTATTTTAATTAGTTCTAAGACACTAAACTTAAATTTATGTGACATACCCATATCTAAGACATGCAGGGCCAAAGCGTTGTGATCATCTTCTCTGTTTATTGCATATATATGTTCTCTGAGCCGCTCCCAAAGGCTCCTATTTGTTTTACCTATATAGAAGCATGAACGTATCTGACAGGCAGCTATGTATATTAAGTTCCTTGATTTACAATCAGCATAAAAATTAAACTTATACTCATAATCTGTGTCTGGATGTACAAAACAATCAATACCAGACATATAAGCACGATTGCACCATCTGCAAGGGAAGGTGCCCTGTCTAGTAGATGAAATGGGTTCCTTCACATTATTCTCATAACACAGCAATCTCTTAAGTGATTTTGTATTTCTATAGGAAAAACTAGGTCTTAATCCCACTAACTCAGCAATTTTGTCATCTGTAGTTAAAATATCCCAATTTTTGTTAATCACTTCTTTAATTTTCAAATTCTTATTAGAATAAGGAATTAATATTCTATTAACATTCATTCATTGATTATTACTATCACTTCCATTATTATTCCTATTCTTATACAAGTAGGGCTTACCTTTTCCTTTCCTCATAAATTTATTCATATGATAAACACCTTCCACTTCTTGTTTATTATATCCCCTTGATAATAGATTTTCAACTAACATCTCTTGTTTTAAACTATAGCTCTCATCATTCGTAGTGAGACGTGACATTCTAAGGGTCTGACCTCTCACTATGTTCTGATAGATGTGTTGGGGGTGGGTTGGAATTGGGGGCAGGGTAGAGGAGTGGAGTGAGCCGAGCAGACGGGGGTGACACCAGATCTCAAGACTACAGAAACCAATCAATATGACTGGTCAGGGCAGGACAATAACTGCAAAGATGTCTTGGGGTGAGTATTCAACCAATTTCCTACTGTTTATTTATTTCTTCTAACTTTTATTTACTTTTAGACATCTGCAGGGTTTATGGAGTAGCCTAGAGGGATATTGCTAGTGCTGTGGACCCCTGAGCAGTACACTACTCAATAGTCCCACAGATAACAGGTATCAGAGATAAAATGTTGTTAACCTTGTATATTTTACTGTTTTTCACAAAACATCAGCGTGATATTGCTGGAGACAACACGAACAGCAGTCCCTAATGTTGCAAGCCTTTCTTAGGGGGCAGGCTGGGTTAGGTGGAAAGATTGGAGAGCTCCTAGGAAGGAGAAGGAAAAAATATAGAGGCAAGTTAGGAGGGGGTAACGGGTACTATAAGTTCTTAAATTAACTGAACAGGTTTCATCCACTTAAGTTGGCAAATAACATTCTGAGTATAAAACTCTGGACAATACCATACAATGAAATTCAGCAAGTGTAATAACAGATAGCAATACTATTCAACAATGTTCAGGTATTTTGCACTAACAATTCTAAAACAGATGAAATGCTTTCTTTATGGTTATAGCATCTCACTACTGCATTGGAAAATATTAGGCCACGCTTCTCTGTTCACATGTGCGAGTGGGTGTCTACTAAGCTTATTAATAGCAGTTCTATTGCTAAATAAACACAGCATATGACCAGGCCAGTATGTTGCCCTGCTCCTTTTCTACATAGGTTAACCATGCTTGTCTGTGTGCACTTGTCTGTGGGAGTATGATACTAAGCCTTCAATGTCATTCAAACATTAAGCATTCAGATAATTTGTTGGACAGTAGCACTTACTTTTTCTACATATACAGTGCGCAGTAAAATATTTATCCTGCTGACAGTACTGAGTTTAACAACGCTAATGCTTCTATTACCTCTGAACTAAAAAATGGTGCTAATTATTAGGGATTATAATACTTTGCTTCCATGGGCCAGGTAACTAAATGTAAAAGTATCCTGATTGGTACAGATGTGGTCAATGCAATTAAATAGCTACACCAGATCTCATTTCACAAGCTTTGACTTAGGAATGGGGTCAATTTTTATTGTGATATTAGAAACTCAAATGACTTGGAGAAGTTAAACTGAGAAAAACCATATAATTATAGTTAACTTCATTGATTAAGCTGTAGCTCACTGAATACTTTTTCGACATCTTAATTGGGGTCTATAATAGAACATCGAATATTTAACAGTTCGAATCACTAAAGGACGACCTTTAGTGATTGAACTGTTAAAACATTGAATGTTCACAAAAAAAAATAAATAAAAACAACAACAAAAAAACTAAATGGTGTAGGAAGGGGGGCAAGCCACCCTTCACCCCCGCTACTTAAATATATCACCTCCAAGACCGCACTACATTGACATAAATGGAAATCTCTCCTTATGGAGTTTATTTGTTCGATGTTCTGCAGTTTTGTAATTCTCATGTCGCAATGTCAGAATCAACATTGTCAGCTTTCGAGAATTTAATATAGACCCCCTAATGTGATATGAATAGTAATTTTTCTGGAAAATGAAAATGTAAGTAAAAAATGACTTCCTATCATCTTAAAATTTATTCCAGCATATGCAGTGAAAGTTGAGGTATTTCATATACTCTAAATTTTACACTGCCCAGAACTTTTCTAAGAATATCCATCAGTCAGCCATGCCTTTCTTATATTGCTTTAAATTTGGCATTCTCTGTTCCATATTCTCAACTCTATCAAATATGCATAGCCCTGTGATCTTAATTTAAAGATGGAAAGTACATTTTAGTAAAGAGTACTTCACAGAGAATATGGTGTTATAACCAACTGAACACAGAGACCAGGTATGATTATATTTATTGGAACTTACTGAAGGAGTTTTACAGTGTTGTGTTGTATAACTGATACATTCACCTTTACTTGATAAGCCCACCTGCAACAAGACTCAAAATGAATACATCACAAGTCAAAGCAGGAAAAAGAGAGCATCAGTTAAAATTCAGAAAAGCTTACTGTAAATAAATGGGAAAATGAGGGTTGATGACGATTATGATGATGGAAAATGAGATTGTTATTTAAGCATTAAATTAGTCACACATCAACATTAAATTACAATTATAGTCAGACTTACATGAGCACCAGCAATGACTTATAAACCACAACCTACTTCTCAACTAATCCAAGATAAAAATTATACTTTTTTGAACTCCAGAGAAAATTCACCAAGTACCCAACTCTAAAATTCCACAGAAAATTCACCAAGTTTCAGACTCTGCAACTATCTTCGGCTTGTACAACTATACCATACCATAGAATCAATCACTACCTTCAAATTTCTAGGATTATGGCTTGATCAATTTCTAAACTTCCATTTACACTTAGAGGTAGAACAAAATCAAATCCCTGTCAAAGTTTACATCATCAATGCAGATCAGAATTGTTAGGTAACAGAAGGGGGCTTCAGCAACTAAAGCACATTGTGTGGTCCTCATTGAATTCTCTCATGCTTGTCCTTTTCCTTGGTATAAAGCCTCCTTTTTTCTGAAATCACTGATGAATTAATGTAACTGCCTGTTATAAAAAAATGTAGTTAAGATTTTAGATCTGTAAACCACTAGAGAAGCAGCCACTATTAGTAGAGACCAGTGATCTAGTGTATTTTAGCCTTTAAATTAACAAGACTGCATGATTCTGAAATATTTTTTGTCGTCTTTTTCATCTTGATGCATCACAACAGACATAATGTATGCTACATAACTGGCAAATGACTAAAGCATTTAAAACAAAAATGCTCTTGAAAAACAGAAATTATATGTCTAAAAATATCCAAATATCTCCCGGTATTCCCACTCATTTTAAATTGATACAACTGTAAATATGCAGCATTCTTTCAGTTTAATTTCTCCTCTCTGTGATTTTTACTCATATAGTAACTCTTCCTCATATCCTTAATTACTTATAAAAAATAATTCTTTAGACCATAACTGTGAGAGAAAATTAATGCATCAGGTTACAAACAATAATTTTAATATAATTTGCTATAACTCATCTGTTTCATTATGGCATATGACATTTTCGCATTTTCCAAATATTTGGTATATTGCTTTTATACTGTTATGAAACTGCTCTTACTGTGACATTGATATTCAAAATGATGGTGTCCCAAAAGAGATGCTTAACATACTGCCTTTTGATAATATAATATTTCATACTCTTCTGTATCTCTTTTATTAGTTGCTCTCATAACTATATTAATCCTCATCTATTCTTTGAGCCCCCTTCCATGTCTATACAGAAATACTCTATTCTGTGGTCTCCTTTTCACTCACAATTTAAATGTTCCTTCTTTCTAGCTGGTATCTCAATGCTTGACAGTTTTTGCCCAGCTATAAAACAACACAGTAATCAGTACTTATGGAATGCATATATAGAACACAGTGGAACAAAAAAAAGATAACATTATCCCATTAAACATAGTTGCAACAATCATAATAATTTTGAAGTGTTGTTAGTGTCACTACAGTACATAATGAGTACATGAGTAATAAAGATTTACCTTTTTTTATATTTGAAGGTCATGCTTAGATGCAAACTTTAACTGGTTTCTCAGTCTACGCAAGAGATGTTCATATTACTGAAATAAGTTAATAGCACTCATGTCAAGCAATTAACTATTTCTCTGACATCATTCTACTGGATACCTCAAGGATCTAAAATTCAAGTAATTCAACAGTTTTTCTTCACAGCTCCTGTGAGTACTGATTGTATGCAGTATTTGTCTCTAAGAAAAGGAGGCTGTAAATGTGAGGAAAATGAAAACACTCACCTTTGTCAGCATGTCTGATAGGAGACTTGTATATATTTTCAGATTAACTTGTATTGTATGCCAGCATGTCTAATTGTGAAAATGTAAATAATTTCTAAAATGTTGAGTACTTCCCTATTTATATAGAATGTTCAGAGAATCTGTCAGTTTTGATATACGTTTAACGTGCAGAATCAGCTGAACAATGAGTGATGGCATTAGAATGTTCCTGGTTGCTAAGTGATTAAACAGCTGATTGACAGGAGACAAACTTTTTTAAACAGCTGACTGCTATTTTTAAAATTAGACAGTTGAGTCTGCAGTTTGTCAAGTACTGAGCAGTTTTTTTCAAGTGCTGTGCAGTCATTGGACACTCATTAAAGAAAACTCACCAAAAACTGTAAGCTTGCCTTTTGCTTTACTGTTATATGTTTGATTAGGTAAGGACAGTATTCTTTAGTTAGATTAGGAAAGCTTAATTATTAAGATTGAGATTTTTTAGAATAATGGACTCCTATCCTACAGTTTAATTTTACATTGTCTGTGGTTCAGTTCTGGTGTTTAATGAAAGCTATTGATTTCCATTCTTGCAATCATTTTACTTATTAAATGTTTTTCATTACTTTACATTGTGACTGGAAATCAGTGTTTTTTCATTAGAGACCAAAGGGTGCTCATACCAGTTTGATACTTCCCAGGTCCATTAAGAGGCCTGGCTGCTCTTGTCATAGCGATCATTTATTTTGATATTTAATTTTGATAGTCGGACACCCCTTTAGAAGGGCTTGAAGACACTCTGATTGTTGGCAGCATTACAATATTATTTTGAGGAAGGGACACAGCTGGAAATCTGTGTCAGGCTTTCCCAGAAGTGTTTGGATATGTGAGATTTAAATTTACATTGAGTGTGAGTGTATCAGAGTTTTTAAACTGAGACACATTGCTCTGAAGTGTATAAGAAAAAAATACATTTGGGGTGGACAGAGGTATATAGTCTAGTCCCAGAAAAATAGAGCATGTTCCTTTTGTGCTCTTAGCAGAAAATTGTGAAATATTACTTCTCTTTAAGTGATAGTCTTATATTGAAGTCGGTAGTGAGGATTGAAGCTCCTTAGTTGCAGACCCGGAATACTAAGAGACATCTCATTTAATTGTTGGCAGTACGGTGGTATATAGCCACATGTAACATTTATTGGTGGCAGTCTGGTGGGATATAGTCAGGTGTCACATTATTGGTGCCATCAGTGTGGGGATTTTTAACTGGATTCCAGTAGCCTGTGGGTAGTTGACATTAAGGTGTGCAGTCTTCACAGCCACAAGTTAAACATTCAGAATTTCAGTCTACCACAGTTATATTTATTTTTTAGTTAAATAGTCAGGGATAGCAAGTAAGGATGTCAGCAGAAGATTTTAGTAAGCTGACAAAGATCCAGATGGCTAAGGAGTGTTAAGCCAGAGGATTGGTGCATGGCAACCAGACCAAGGAAGCAATAATTTTGGCCTTGGTTGCAGCCACTGCTCAGAACAGCTGTTTAGAGGATATTCAGTTTGGTGGTGATGATGTGCAGCCTGCCAAGATGGGACAGTCCACCTTTTCTTCAGAGGACCTGAGAATCCATCTGGAGATGGACAGACTGTGCCTGGAAGCCAAACATCTTGAACTGGAATCAACAGAGAGACTGCGCCTGGAGACCCAACATCTGGAGGTTGAAGAAAGGTATAGAATGCAATGACAGGAGGCTGAGGAGAAACAGCATCAACATGAAATGAAAGCCAATTGTCTAGAACTGGAAGTCAACTGTCTAGAATGGAAATCAACAGAAAGGCTGCACCTTGTAGTCCTGCAATATAAACTGTAGGTTAGATGTTTAGAAACCGAGGACAATGAGAGACAGTGCTGGCAGGAAATGGAGCTTCAAACCCTGCAAGATGGTTGTGGAGGTAATGGGGAAGGGAATAACCAGACCCCAGAAGCTGTACAGGTTGTAAACTTTTTCCTTAGTACAGGGATGGAGATTACTTTTATAGTTTTATTCATATTTTTGAGAGGGTATGTAGACAATATGATGTTGACTGTGAGTTATGGGATTGGATTTTGACTCCCTTAGTCCATGATAAAACTGTTAAGGTTGTAGCAAAGTTAAATGATGTAGATTGTTGGACTTATGAAAAAGTGAAATGTTGCTTGCTTGATTGTTTTAAATGAACACCTAAAGCTTATAGAAAAAAGTTCCGTGAACATAGGCACAAGGCAGATGAAAGTGTACATGATTATACTGCTGACTTAAGAACTTACTTTCACAGATGGTTGAGTGAGTGTCAGGTCATCACTTTTGAGGGGCTGGCAGACCTTTTGGTGAGGGAACAAGCTCTCACTACTTTGCTTGATGACATGATAGTCTGGTTAGCAGACCTTGAGTGGAACTCTGCAGAGGAGTTGGGGAGAAAAGGTGATTTCTACTTGACAAACAGAGCACCACTGCATAGGAGAGAGATGCCCAGTGCTGTACATGGTCGTAAGGGAACAAATGGAGGCAGTCTAAACACTCCAACAGAGTACACCAGTAATGGGGGAAACTACTAATCTAAGTGCATGGTTAGAGAGTAGATGTTTCAAGTGTAACCAGAATGGCCACAAAGTAATCAAATGTCCATTGAGGCAAGGTGAGAAACAAAAGGTGAGAGAGCCAGTAAGTGGCAATGACAAACTGCAGGTTGTAACTTTTTTAGAAACAAATGGGGTGCCAAATTATCACCGGAATTTATATCCAATCTTAGTAGATAGCAAACAGGTAACTGTTAAGAGGGACACATCTTCTGATATAAGCCTCAGTGGTTAACGAGCAGTATTTGGTTGGGCATTCCACTCCATTCAGAGCATTGGGAGTGACCCCATTCCAAATACCTTTGGCTAGGGTTCGTCCTGACTGAGAGGGTGGAAGAGGAAGTAAGCAAGTAGGTGTGTTTGAGGATATTCCTTCAGATGTCCTGATAAGGAATGTCTTTGATGATGTGTTAGCATGTCTGGTAGGAGATTTGTGTATATTTTCAGATTAACTTGTATTGTATGCCAGCATATCTAATTGTGAAAATGTAAATAAGTTTTAAAATGTTGAGTATTTCCCTGTTTATACAGAAAGTTTAGAGACTCTGTCAGTGATTTGATACACTTCTAATTGCACGTTTGAGAGGGATATTCTAAGGTACTGTGGAGAATCAGCTGAGCAGTGAGTGATATTATTAGAATGTTCCTGGGTGCTAAATGATTATTTAAACAGCTGATTGATAGGAGAAGCACTTTTTCAAACAGCTGACTGTTATTTTTAAAATTAGACAATTGAGACTGCTGAGGACAGTCAAGACTGCAGTTTGGAAAGTATTGAGCAGTTTGTGAAGTGCTATGCTGCCAGTGGACACCCATGAAAGAGAACTCACCAAAAACTGTAAGCTTGCCTTTTGCCTTGTTGTCACAAATTAAATTAGATAAGGGACAGTATCCTTTAGTTAGATTAGGAAAGCTTACTGACTAAGATAGAGTTTTTCTAGAATAAGGATCCTCCTATCCTGCAGTTTAATTCTAAAACTAATTGAGTTCTGGTGTTTATTGAAAGCTATTGATATGCATTCCTGTAATCATTTTACTTATTATTAAATGTTTTTAATTACTTGACATTGTGGCTGGAAATTTGTGTTTTTCTTTAGAGCTTAGCAACTGCTTATACTTGTTTGATAATCACCAGGTCCCCACAGAGGCCTGGCTGCTCTGGTCAAAGCTATCACTTATTTTGATATTTAATTTTCATAATTGGACACCCATTTAGAAGTGCATGAAGACACACTGATTGGTGGCAGTGTTACCATATTATTTTGGGGAATGGAAAGTGCTGGAAATCTGTGTCAGGCTTTCCCAGAAGTGTTGTGAGTGTATCAGAGTTCTTAAACTGGGACACATTGCGTTATAGTGTATAATAAGAAAATTCATTTGGAGTGGACAGAGGTATATAGTCCAGTCCCAAGAAAAAAAGAGCATGTTCCTGTTGTTCTCTTAGAGGAAAATTGTGAAATATTACTTATGTTTAAGTGACCATCTCATATTGGAGTCAGTAGTGAGGATTGAAGCATTTTAGTTACTGACTCAGGGTAGTAAGGGACGTCTCATTTCATTGGTGGCAGTCCAGTGGGATATAGCAGGACGTCACAGTCACAATTAATGCTGTCAATACAATTAACAGTTTGTTGGGTGGAGGTCTTTAAAATAATAGATTGTGTTAGTCAGTTGAATCTTTTGCTTGAATTATTTGAATGAGCAGCCCAGCTATTGATACCTTCCTAGTAAAACAGTTATGTGTTCAGACACAAATGCAATATATCAGTCTCCTACTGAATTGCAGTCAAAGACTTGTGCATAATTTGAGAGTCAGCAGAATAAAGTCTCTAATTTATGCTTTGTCCTGGTGGCTTACCTAAAGTAATCTTGCTTCACTGTCCAGCTCCTAATTCTTCTATTTTCTTTCTCTGTCTTGATTGAGCTAGAAGACTCAGCAAGATTCACAGTTCCGACATTATCATTCTCCATTGCTTCTTCAACTAATTGCAGAGGCAACTGTATTAATTTAGCCTTTGCTTCTCTGGCATTTGTAAAGGATAAAATACTCTTTATTGAGCAAACTTTGAACACAACCAAAAAAGAAACATAGATTAAAGTCTATTATACCCTCCAATAACAGCAATAAAGATCAATGCTTGCTGTAAATTTTCATTGAAATACTCATCAGCCATAACTGAGACAATAATTTTTTTCAGCAGTTTTATGAACATATAAAGTACACCTGAATTATTCTAAGTCAAGAATTATTTCCATGAGTTCATTATATCACCTCTTTAGTGCGTATAAACACACCTTGGGCATTGTTTTGTTCCTCACTGATGACTTTATAAATCCTATAAATCCTTTCATAGCACCACTACTAAGAACTCCTGTTGTCCACCATGGCAGTAAAACTTGATAATAAAATCAAAACTTTAATTAAAAAAAAAAGAATATAACATAAAATAAGCAGTCCTCAGTCTTCCGATAAGCGCTTTTGGCAAATATGCCTTCCTCAGATCGTAAAAAAGGACTGTTCAGCTTTTGTATTTATAAGGCATCACAGCCATTCATCTGTAACACGCCCTTGTTGCAAACCAAAAGTAGGCCAGCTAGCAAAGAGGTATAATTTCCTTCATTATAATTAAAGGCGCAGTACTTCTTTTTACTATGAGATTGTATATGAGAAAACTAGTAGCTATGTATGTGAATACATTATATGAATGAAGCAACATTCAGGTAAGCTTGCTGATCGTATTCCTTCTATTCCTAAGCACACGTTTTAATGGCACAATGGTATTCAAGCCTGGTAATCTGTTTGCTCTTAAATTAATTATCCAGCATGTTTCCCTTAACTCTGTGCGATTATGAACATCGCCTCCTCTTGTAGTCTGACAGACTGCCTCTATGGCCTTAAATACAAAATGATGAGAAGTATACTGTACTATGTGGGCTGCTAAGACATTATTGGGATCTTTCTGTTTGATGTCCCTTAAATGTCTAAGGATACATTCCTTAAGACGTTGATCTGTTTTGCCAACATAGAAAGTACTACATTGGCAGCAAGTCGCTGAGTACATAATGTGGGAACTAGTACAAGCAGCATAAACATTAAAATTGTACTGTTGCCTGGTGTATGGATGTACAAAAATATTGGAGCTGTCAACTGGCATCATGAAAAGCTACTGATCATACAAAAGCTCAACCTTGTCAACAAGCAAGTCCAGTCTTCTGCCATATCCATTCAATAGGCCACATGTGCCACATGTGTCACAATCCAAACTTCACTTCCTCCAAACCTTTTCTTATACGTGACATACAGCCACATCCGCTCCATCAATGGAATACACTATAATTGTAAATCCTCCACATTACTATTTGTACTGATTTCTTTTTGGTGGTAGTTAATTCTTTTTTTTTTCATGTTAACATGACAAGAATGTTTCTTTCAGTAGTAAACTTTTTTGTTGTAAATTAATTGAAAAATAAATCCACGGAAATAACTTTCATTATTTTGCACAGAAAAGAATATGAACATCAACACTGCATATTTCACTTTTGAGATTTGTTTTCAACCAGACCTTTCCATAACAGTTCACAAAACAAAAGTTATTTTTACTCAGAGATGCAGTCTGTCCACACTTCATACAATACAAATCAGGCATGTATTTACAGACATAATCTTTAAACCAACTCAGTAAACTTAGTACGGTGAGAAAACAAAATACATGAAGATTATAGTATTATTATTTTATGTTTTGCTCTAATATCTTTGAAATATTAGGTCAGTACTTTAAATCAGTTGCTTTGGTAATAGATCTTAACTGAATTCATTTTATTTGTGTGTCATGTACCAATTTTAAAATATTAACATTTCTGAGTAAAATGGATGTGGTCTGCTTGACCATTTTCTTAAGACCGTTCTCCTCATGATGAATAGCCTAAAACAGCGAATACTGATTTTTTTTCGTGATAAAAACAGGCATGGCATTATTGTACAATATCATGCTTCTTGTCAAGGGAAAATCATCAGTCCAGAAATTCATGAATCATTCAATACTCAGATAAGAATCACCAGCAATATATATTTGTTTTAGCCACTCTTTTCAATTTTTCTGGAATGTAAAATGCTCATTGTATAACATTTCATTTATATAAATCTTCATCACTTCCCATTCATTTTGATATTAGAATCCAATAATGTTGTAAACACGTCTTATACTATTATTCTGTTGCAGGCATTCTATTAATTTTGGTGACTTCTTTAGACAATGATGCAGATTCAATAAAGCCTACAATGTCTGCTAATGCCTTGTGCACATTGTGGCATAATGCACACATGATAGTCCATCATTTTTTATTCAGTAAACAGCTCTACATGCCATGTATAGAGACGTAAACATGGTAAATACGGTGGCATGCTAAGTACAGCATAAGCAGATGAATTGTATGTTAATCAACCAATTCAAGATGGAGAAGCTACTCAACATGCTATAAAGCAATTATGTAGACTTCAGTGTAGGTTTTCCATGTGAATTCTAAAACCTATTGGAATCCAGCCATGGAAAGTACTCAACACGGAAGCAATATTAGTGACTACAGTTCCTTATACATGTGAATGTGCAACAGGCACAAGTCTATGCTGTTGCTGCTGCAAATAGACCTCAGCCAAGAAGAAGACGGGTATTTAGACCCCTTTTACATTACCATGGTCTGCATGATGTGGAAATTTTAGAGCGCTATAAGCTGGATACAGACACACTACAGGAGCTCTGCAACCTCTGTTGTCCACAATTGAGACAATGAGCAAACCTAAGGGAACCCTACCTGTGGAGACTGAGGTATGTGTAGCATTTAGAATATTAGCTACAGGAACCTTTCACAAGCCAACAGAGCATATGATGGGGATATTCACAGCCATCGGCATCTGAGATCCTACGTCAATTAATGAATGGTATGATACAGCATGGCAGTGATGATGTACAGTTTCCCTTTAAACCCGAGGACAGAGTTCCAACTATGCAGGATTTCTACTCTAGCAAGGTCACCATAGCCAGATGCAGATTAGAAGTCAGAGAGGAACCACCAGCCACTGTGGGTGTAAGTAGACATAGGTGTACACAGTATGTCCTTGCCCTGGCCAAGAGGCAAGAGATAGAACATATGTTCACCATCTAAGGGGGTAAAACCAACACCCTATGCATGCTGGTACTTGCTAATGTAACTAAATATAAGGGGGTATGATATAAAGTTGTGTTTGTAACATATACTCACACACAAAACAATGTGTAGTCCAAAACAAGGAATACAAAAGGAGTAATGTATTGTTTACCATGAAAATACTAGCATGACTACACAATTACAAGAACAAACCTCTTGAAACCCAACTTTTAATGTGGCAACACACAAACAGTATTGGAAAATGACAGTTTCTACAATTCAAAAAATAATACATAATTAATTTATTAAAATTGCTTTCCACACAATTTTTACAAAATGTTTACACATTTACAACATAAAAGTCAATCGTATATGATCGCTAGGCACCTCTCACTGTGCTCGACACTCCCCTGGTGGTGTGTCTGGGCCATCATAGAAGTATAACACCCCTGTGTCATTGACACTATAGTGCTTCACATTGCCAAGGAATAAAGATACAAAAGACTGTAAGGTGACAGCTTCAACAATAACACTTGGAATGACATTTATTAACACTGTCTAACTGTGAAAGTCAATGCATGGCAAAATGTCTGTGTCAAGACTGAAGTATAAGAAATGAATACAGATAATACAGATAACAGTTTAATCCCCTCATGCATATATATATATATATATATATATATATATATATATATATATATATATACATATATATATATATATATACACACACACACACACGCATATCTATCTATATATATATATATATATATATATATATATAACAGTTTTCTTTCTAAAATTTGAACAAATCTTGCATATACCTGAAAAACACAAGCATACCTTAACAACATCAGAAGTCTTCTTTGCAGATAAATATAAAAGAATATAAATCCTCTGGGTTCTACAAATACACAGGCCCTCTCAACATCAAGTTCCCTAGCTATGTGGTTACCTTGTTATGGTGTAGACTCATGTCTCTGAGCACAGTGAATATGCAAATGAGGTATGAACACATTAGAATTGCTGAATCCCAAACTTTTTGATTTTTATAGCAGATTTAAACACAGTGTAGGCATGACTTCTTTGTTTGTGGAAAATGGATTGCAACTCTGAATGATTAGTGGGAGGGAAAAGAAATACACAACAATTCAGATTCCCCACCTGCAGTTGATGCATCACCCAGGATACATTCACAAATGAATGAGTTACAATGATAGTATGTATTCTGAAATTGGCATTGGGCTTATCTCACCTTGCTTTCAACAATACATTCACAAAGTAATTGTACTAAGCTTTGAAACTGAAATGAACAATTGCTCATTTTTAGTGTACTAATAGCTAAATTCTACTTCCTTTAATTAAAAAATGTATTTTCCTGTATTGTAACATTGTCATATATTTTAATGACAATGACACAAGGACAATGATACATGAGCCCTACAGACTGCATGTGTGGTAGTGCAGCGCACATAAGAGAAGAATGAACATACAATATAAAGAGAAGACCAAGATGTACTGTGCAAACAGTACTCATAAATGGTGGTGTGATCATTCATTGCATTAAATATGTAAGCAACATGTGCACAAACAGTGTACACAAGTGTTATGTGTCTTTATAATACTGTGGTAGAAATGGGACTTGCTTATATGCACAATGACTTACATTCCTGCTGAAAAGCTGTTTCTGTGACAGAGAGATAAGACACCCTTATTGTGTTCAGTATGCTCAGTGGTCTGACAGTTAAATTCCAGAGCTCTGTAGAAATTTGTAATGTGTTAAAATGTATTTTGCATTTTTTCATTTACTTTTTGTATAATATTAATATTTGTGAGGTGTGCAGCTTAGCAGAAACACAGTGAAATTGATAAATGCATTAAGTTTAATGTCAAGATGATTGTATAATAAAAGACTGCATAAGTGTGTATAGCACACCTGGTAAACATGATAAACCACACAGTATATAATATCTGAAGATCATGGCTCAAGTCGCACATTTATTTTTCATGTTGAAATGTAATAAGCATTTCTTAGAAGAATATTACAAGGTGGGCTTTTCCTGTCACGTTTGCCCATCACTTACCTTCATGCACACATGGTCTAATGGCCCAGGCAAGAAGTTTATATATATATATAGGATTCAGTTGTATCTAAGGGAAATATTGTTGCAATGGCATGTTTCTTTCATTCCAGCAATGTGTGAACTTTAAAGAATTACAGATTTATGCATTTTATCATTATGCAACTGTATGTGTAGATGTACTTCGCTTGTAAGGAAACTGTTTTATTTTACAGTCTGTGGGGGAAAAATAAGTTCTATAACTAACTGCTCTAAAGATAGTGGAATCAGGTATGGGAAGACTTTTTTTTCTTTGTCAGATCTACCAGTTATTGATGCAGTTTCAGATTATCCATCAGTCTTGATGTTGGTCTCGTCACACATAAAGAATTATTAAATTGTGATTTAAATCCATCTCAACCTCTAAAGCAATAGGCATTATTATGTGTTGGTTAACCACTCGGGTTTTATTCGGAGGACTATAAAACATCTCTACCACAGTGCTTTGAAAAATGCAGTTTCTATTTTTTTCACTGTCTGTGCATTTTGTTTCAAATACCTATGTCTGCTTCTTTTAAAAGAGACACATTTTTGTATGGTCTTCTGTGCTACATGGCACCTCAGCTGAGAAGAGTCAATCTTTGTTAATTGAGCATTTCCTCTATGTGGATGATTTAATGATTGCTTGTGTTGCAGCTCAACTTAATTAGTTTCCTTATTCCTGAAACAAAACCTCTATACACTGCATAACCAGTTTTCTTCAAATGTATAAGCTGAAGGGCTATACTTTCTGGCAGTTAAGTTACAATAAAGAAGATTCATCAATACTGTAGTATCTCTTGCTCTTCTATTGGAACCATGAAAATTTTACATATATATAAATATATGGGACACTAGATAGATATCATGCACTGCCTTTCCATTCCATCTGGAAGCAAACTAACATAATAAATAATTTCATTTCATCTCTCTGTTTATAAGTTGTCATTTTCTTGCATCAGGCCTTAAACCTGCACTTGGTAATTTTAAATATGTGTAGCCGCTATATCAGCTGTATTAATTGATATAATAGTTACAACACAGACTATGAGGAACAGCATATTTATGTTCACATTATAACATTCCTTTTGAAAATAGCACAAAATGGCTTCAGCCTGTCTGTGACCTATTCATACATTGATATTGTACTGTATAAACATTGTTTTTTTGGTCAGTACTCATTGCTTGCTCATTCCCATCTCTCCCTTTAGTTCTATTAATAGATATCCAGAGTCCTCTTGCTATATTCCTGTAATCTTCCTGTATATTACATTTCACTATGGCCTTACATCCTTCTTGCTCCTTGGTTATATCACAATGAACAGCATCTCAGGAAGCAACAGTTTTACAACTTCATTGACTAAGTGCCTTACTTGACTAATTAAAGGATAATTTGAAATCTAAATTGATTAGTTTGTCATTACTGACTGGATAACACTCATTCTCCAAATCATTATATACCCTGAACTATGAACAGTTAATATTAAACTCTGATCTTTGCAAGTATTTATGATTTAGCCATATATGTAACAATACACTGTCTGATTCCCTTTAAGACTTAAGGAGTGATTAATTTAATGCACAGTTTAGACAAACAATAATTTATTCACATGTATTTTACTTCTGATGTTAAATGTGCCATGAGGTAGTAATACCTGTTTTATTTTTCATTTATTTACTTAAATTTATAGTACTATCATGTTAGAAAACAGGTTCCATGGGAATCTGTCACCTTACCTACCTACTCAGAAACCTAAATAAAAAATAAATGCTGAAGCTCTACAGAGTAGAATTACAGAATCACATAATACTCTGCTGTATTAAATGCTGAATATTTCATTTTCTTTCAGATAAATTTCATTGTTGACTATGAAACAATCTCTTGGGTTTATCTAGCAAAGGACTTCAATACATTTGTTTGAAATCCACTGAATGATACAAACATGCATTGCGTTATTTACAAACACTGCATAATCACCTTTACAAATGTGTGAAAAATAATATGCTTACATTAGTGGAAATAAAAAGAGGCAAACATAACTCTCAACTCAGAAGAAAATGAAGCATTATAAAATGTACAACTAATCCTATTGAAGAATGGGAATTCTCAGCTGCTGTGAAGCCTAATATTATGAAGAATTCAGTAAATAATGCAATGTTTGCCTTGGAGGGGTGGAAGAAAACATAAATCTCTGATGGCAAAGCCTGAGGGGTTTATAAAAATAAAGGGTAAAGTCACTCAGAGAAGAAAACAACTCTTTATTATTTCTCAACTGAAATTATTGTCTGCCTATGGAATAACTTAAAATGGTGCATATTTCTTAACCTTTTAAGGCAATATTCTTATCTGACTGTATTTGTTACACTTTGCACCTGTCTTCATATTTTCCTTTAGCATATGGATGTCTGTGATTGAGTATTAATATGCAATGACATCTTGCCATAATGCTTGTTATGTAAACAACCTAGAAGAAAAAAATGTTCACGGGGTGATATTTAACATTAATATGGTGGTGCTGTGGTAGCGCTGTCTGGTTCGATTCTCAGCTAGAGCATCTTCTGCGTGGAGATATGCGTGAATGGGCATACATTCGTTGAAGGTTGTGCGTCAGGGCTGGTAACTCGGCACGTAAAAATCAACTACCAGTCATTAGTGGACCGGAGTTCCGCTGTGGCGACCCCTAACCAGGAAAAGCCGAAAGACACAACAACATACATTATAACTTTACCTCTTTTTAAGTGAATTGTAAAACATTGCTTACAGAATATTCTCCATGTGCATATTCGCAGTGTTTTGTTAACTACCAAGATTTATTACAATTGTTCAGTTGGATGTTAGTTTTATTGACCCATGCAGAATCTTATGGACTGAAGTAGTTGCTTGAAAGCAGATGTAAAGAAAAAACATCCACTATTATAATTTCACTAGATATATTTATAATCTTTACCTTAGTTCACTCACCAGAGATAAAGGTCTGTTGAAAATAAGTAGCTAAATGTCTTCACAACCATTGCTCAGTGGTTATTTGATTGGGTTCTGTCTGATAAAATGTACTTAAAGAAATTATAACTTATGATTCTTCTGGTACTTCAGCCAGAGCAGTAAACAGCACTGAGTACTTTTTTCTTTCCACACCCTAGAATTAACATATTCATAAGAAAGAGGGGGCTGGGAGGGTCCCCACGTGATGGCATGGGACTTTCCCACTGAGAAAAAGATGATGTTTGCAAGTACTTTAACAGTAACTTAGGCAACTCAGATTTGCAACTGGTATCCTTAATAGAGCATGTACACAAAGTTTTGAATGATGCTTGGGGAAAATAAGTTGTTGCTTATTGTTTTAGATTTTAACTTGTGATATATTAGGTCTATATGCAACAGTGTCACTTTAAGTCATCTACCTTTAAGGGTGGAGATTTACATTGTTTTTAAATGAGGTTTTTAGATTTTACTAAAAACCTGTAGCCTTAGAAATAAGCAATTCATTCTAAAGAAGTCCTTTTTGATATAGCTTGGGATGAAAGTGTTTGGTGTGTGTTTTTATCTTTGATGTTAATTTTTGTACATTAAAGAAGCCATGACAGCATGTGCCTGGCTTTGTGGATTTTTCCCCAACTGCTTTTGATATTTTACCAGTACATTTTACAGCCTAGTGGGGGACTGAGCTGGTGTTTCTTGGTTTGTGTTTATGTTGTTTTACCACTTCAAGTTGCAAGGGAAGTTTATAAAATCCACCACAATATGCGCCACTTTAAGAATTATACATAATAGTGTGCAGAATTGCCTGTCAATCTCAGCCACAGAGTTTCCTGGAGAAAAAAAATATTACAAAATGTTTTAGCATTATATTGACACCACTAAATTCTATATCACTTCTAGCGTTTACCATTTTGCCAACATATTTTTCATTTCCACATTCTACTACTCAATGGATAAGCATGGCTCCATCATACATGCAGTTATGGCAAGAGCATAATAGAATAAATAACAAAAGAGTTTATAAATTTTAGAGTGCTGGATAACGTTTAGGTTCCAGCACTACATAAGGAGGTAAAATATGTCTGGCATATCTGGCATGTCTGGCTAGTTGGCTTAGAAGATTAAAGAACTGTGGGAGCTATTAACAAGCTCTTTATTGCAGTCCAGTAGTTCAAGGTTTGATTTTTTCAGCCTCTACCTCCTGCCTGTGTGTCACTTAACCAGACACCAGTACCAGGCTGGGTCTGAAAAAGGTCAGTGGAGATCTGTGCTGTAGCCTGGAAATCAAATACAAATAAAATAAATATGTATATTTGCACCTCTTCAGGCGAGTCCCAAGACATTGACAAAGAGAAAAGAGGAATTACTTGGATACTATAAAAGAACTGTGCTGTCATTAGGTTGACTACCTCTGGAAACTGCTTTTCCATACCAATGTGGTATTTAATTTCATAGGGTGGGCAAGTGCTCTTAAAAGTGCTGCAAAATATTTTGCAAGCTTCTTGTTTTGAAGTCCGTTTGCAACTTTCCATACACTGTGTGGCATTCTGTGTGGCTGCATGTCTAGCTCTATGAGAATATTTTTGGTCCTCCTGATCCATCTTTGGATCGAAACTGCAATTTAAATTTTATATTAAACATTCTCTCAGACCCCCATACTAGAACTTAACTCCACGGAGACAAAAATAATTGATTTCAAATAACATTATAAAGCAGTTTGGAAAGTGACTTTTGAGAAGGCTGAAAAGTGTATCGCCTCCTTGAAGAAAGGCTCTTACATTTTCAAAAATAAAACTTAGTGAATAAAAAATATTGTCCCACATGAAGTACGTATGAGTTCTTTACAATTATTTGTGTGTATTCAAACAACATGTCTTTGTCTTACAAATCTCTTGGCATTCAAATTTTTTCTAACCCCTTTACCAGCAACCTCTATATAAACTAAAGTACTTTGCATAGGTACTGTATCACTGTATTTTCTGATTGCACCAGTCTGATAAATGCTTTTTCTTTGTTTTCCTCCTCTCATATTTGTATTACCATTATCCAAACTGACATCAACATTTTCCACTGCCATCTCTGCATCATCAAACAAATATTTAAAATATTTAAAAACAGCAATGGTGGCATCATCTTCACATTGCACATTAACATTGTACACAGTACCTCATTTTCCAGCCCTCCTTTTGGTACAAAGTAATAGTAATGCCTGGTAATCCACAATCCACACTATTTGCATGCATCTCTCCTGTAAAATTCCCTTTACTTCATTGTTCATCTCAAAATTCTTGAATTTCTCTCCCTCTCTCTGTGCCAAAGGGCATGCATGTTCTTCCTCCATCCACTCCCTTTTAGGCTCAGTCCTCTAATTACCTGACCAAAAAGAGTAGAGCACATGTTCTGATGCCCTAACCAAATTTCTCCTAGTAACATAGCCATCCACCTCAGGTCATCCCTGAAAAAGGAAAACTAGCCCAGTGGGACTAACTTAGCCAACAAAGTATGGATACATGAAAGCATAAACAGATAAGGAGGAAGGCCTTTTAGGGCATTTGCATTTTTTTTGGCTTAGTTGTCAATGAAGTGTCATTTTTCACTTGCCACAAGACTGGTTGGGAAATTTAAGAATGAACATTAGAAATTGTCTGAGTCTCTCTGCTGTTATACATAGCAGCTTCATCACCTTCTTAAATCCATTAATCTTCACATGTGGAGTGATAAAGCTGAACACGTTATTTAACAAAGCAGTGCAAAACTTGTTGAGAGGGAGTAAGAAAAATTATTATAAGGTGAGTATTACAAATGCACTCAAGAAAGATTGGTAATATGGAATGAGTTTTTGTAAATGTTAGTAGCATAGCAATGTGACAATAGGAGTTGACTTCCTCAGATGATTTACAAATGTATACTGATGCACTTGAAGGATTTGGGATGGGTGCCTAGTTTAGAAGCAAATGGTTTGTGGTGGCTTAGCCTGAGCATTGGTCACTTAAATTAAGGAAGGATATTACAATTGTTTCCATATGGGTAACAACAGTGGTTTGACAATATGAGCTTATTAACAAGAAGGTAGTTTTTCATTTGGATGAGTGGGTAGTGCAGGTTTTGTCAAGTCGTTGAGATTTTTGGTGGTACATATTTTATTATTTATTTAATTTATTTAACATTTATTGACCAGGAAAGTCCGACTAGAACAGAGCCTATTTTCAGCAGAGGCCTGAGGAGAAATGCTCCAGATGCATGTCTTTGGAATGTGACGGCAAACTGGAGTACCCACAGGAAATGTACACAAATGCAGGGAGGATATGCAGACTCTGCACAGAAGGCACTGCATATGAGAATTGAACCAGAGAACTTCTTGCTGTGAGGTAACAATATTAACGTTTGCACCACTGCGCTGCTCATATTTTATTGTGTAAATTAGAGAAAATTAATCCTAAAGCAGTGTAAGACTATTTATATATTTGTTTATTTATTTGACATTTGTTGACTGGGAAAGTGTGATTGAGCCAGAGCCCTTTTTCAGAGGAGGCTATGCATATTCCAGGCAAGTTGAATATTTTGGCTGATAGTTTGTCTTACATTCAGTTGATGTTGCTACGTAATAAATTGAATGTTTTGTGCTCATTAAGGTAACATTTAACTTAGTAGAATATGGCTAGCTTTGGCAAAAATATGTTAGTTTTCTGGTATTTGAGTGGTATGCCAGAACATGTGAGGCAATTTGATATTATTTTGACATGGTCATTGCAGATTCAAGAAACTACTAACCTAAAAAGATAACCTCGACAAAAAGAATGATAAGAATATAGCAATAACCCACGCCTGAGTGTGGGTAATGCTAAATTTACCCACGGTTGGCGTGGTTTGGTCCCGAGGGCGAAGCCAACCGTGGGTAAATTTAGCATTAGTCCAAACAAAAGAGTCGTTGCTTTGCCAAACCCAGCTAAACGCACTGAACAGTCAAATAACCAAACAATCCAGATCTGATGAAGGGTATAACCCGAAAGCGCTAATCAAGTTTGGATTGTTTGGTTATTTGGAATAAAATCGTTTTTATATAACAGCAGCATCCAGCTACGTTTTTTCTTTTATCCGTAAATTTAGCATTACCCACACCCAGGCATGGGTTATTGCTATTATACCATGACATTATTTAAGAAAAGAAACTATTACTTTTCTTAAATAATGGCATAGTATAATGCCTGTTTACTGCCCTTCCGCAGATGTCTGGCATCCGCGGCAGTTCTGATGTACTGCGCACCTGCGCAGTACATCAGAGCTGTGGGCAAAAGCAACGGAGAAAGCAAGATCACCGTTGCTTTTTAATGTTTAAGCTATGTTAAATGAGTTTAACATAGCGAGACAGTTTAAAATAAGCAACGGACATCTCCGTTGCTTATTTTAAACTGTCTCGCCATGTTAAACTCATTTAACATAGCGAAACACTAAAAAGCAACGGAGATCTTGCTTTCTCCGTTTAAACACTGTCTCGCTATGTTAAATGGGTTTAACATGGCGAGACAGCTTAAATAAGCAATGGAGATCTCCATTGCTTATTTTAAACTGTCTCGCTATGTTAAACCCATTTAACATAGCGAGACAATGTTCAAAATCGAGTTATACTAATGGAAAAAAGTCCGGGCGACTGGACCTTTTTCCATTAGTATAACTCGATTTACAACGGGCACGCTGGCCAATCAGCGTGCACGTTTTGGGGGGATCATGGTATAATAGCTATTACTACATGAAATTAAGTGACGGAAAAGCAGCGGGCTTGGGGTTCTGATGATTTTAAAAGCTTGTAAAAGACATGCTCAGAGTTTCATACTTGGTGGTCATTTAGATTAACTGCTTAATTTTGCAGGGTAAAGACAGGTGGTCATGATAAGCTATTCTTAGATATTTTGGATGGCTAGTTGTGATACTAACAGACCTGGAAGAATTTTCATGGTCTTTGATCTGAGCCAGTGGGACATATGTTGCACATGACACTGAGGGATACTTTGGGGACAGAATTTGTCAGTCATGGACAATGTATAATTAAAGTTTCCAAAGTCCAGGTATAATTGCTGTGCATCTGGGAGTAACTCCCCAGAGCAAATTATAATCCTGGATAGTGCATGAATTATTACTCTTTTTAACAGAGGTGGCCAGGGGTGGTGATAATTTGTTCTGCTAACATTAATACCTTATTGCAGAGAGATGCAGTTAAAGTAGCTGCTACTCGGGCAGCAAGATGGTTTGCAAATCAGCCTGTGTCCAGAGCTGCTGTCTATTTAGATTTCTTACTGCTGGAACAATGAGATTTGTGTGAACTTGTGCGGAATTGGTATGATAAGGTTCATCTCAGCAAATGTGGGTTTGATTTATTTAATATGCATAGATATCTTTTGAGAAAAATATTCAGTTTCAGTTAACAGGGTGATTTTAGTGGTGCTATTAAGATTATAAATTTACAACCAGAAAAATAAATAGAGAATGTGGTGCCATTTAGGCATCCTTGAAGGCACTCCAGGCAATAGGCATCTTTTTATAAGGAAGCCCCCCCCCCTTTATTTCTTGGATAGATTGAAAGTTGGGAGTAAGCAGCTATGATCATGCCCTTGAAATTTTAAGGGAAAAAATGTACTCCGCTCATTCCCTTTAAGTTATTAAACAGTGTCACATTTACAGGTGAGCAGGATACGAATGTGCCAAACAGTTTGAAGTTTGATTTACTGGTATACCTTGTGTGTGTGTGTGTGTGGGCATGAGTGCATGTGTGTGTGTGTGTGTGTGTGTGTGTGTGTGTGCATGAGTATGTATGTATGTTTGTGTGTGTGTGTGTGTGTGTGTGTGTGTGTGTGCATGAGTGTGTATGTATGTGTGTGTGTGTGTGTGTGTGTGTGTGTGTGTGTGTGTGTGAGTGTGTATGTATGTTTGTGTGTGTGTGTGTGTGTGTGTGTGTGTGCATGAGTGTGTATGTATGTTTGTATATGTGTGTGTGCATGAGTATGTATGTATGTTTGTGTGTGTATGTGTGTGTGCATGAGTGTGTATGTATGTTTGTGTGTGTGTGTGTGTATGTGTGTGTGCATGAGTGTGTATGTGTGTGTGTGTGTGTGTGGGGGGCATGAGTGTATGTGTGTGTGTGTATGTGTGTGTGCATGAGTGTGTATGTATGTTTATGTGTGTGTGTGTGTGTGTGTGTGTGTGTGTGTGTGTGTGTGTGTGTGCATGAGTGCATTGTATGTGTTTGCATGTGTGTGTGTGTGTGTGTGTGTGCGTGCATGAGTGCATTGTATGTGTGTGCATGTATGTTTATGTGTGTGTGCATGAGTGCATGTGTATGTATTTATGTGTGTGTGTGTGTATACATATATATATATATATATATATATATATATATATATATATATATATATATATATATATATATATATATATATATATATACATATATATATATATATATATATATATATATATAAATGGTTACCTATCAAAACATCTACTCTACATAACATCTAAACTCAAAACATCAAGACCATAACATCTAAACTTCAAAACATCTAAAACTCATAACATTGAATCTGAAAACATTGAAAACTACAAAGCAACTATAAATAACATCCCACACACTGTTTGCTATGTTGATGCAGGGGGGCAAGCCCCTTCTGCATCCCCCAAGTGGGGGGCTCCACCCCCCACACCCCCACGTAAATTAACTATACCAACTCCAATTTCGCACTACAGTGGGATTAACTTTTTCCCCCACTATAGTGTGACCTTGGAGTTGGTATATTTCATTTATAGGGGGTGGAGGGGGGCTTGCCCCCCCTGCATAAACATAGTAAAAACTCTGTGGGATGTTATTTATAGTTGCTTTGTAGTTTTAAATGTTTTGTGATTCGATGTTATGAGTTTTAGATGTTTTGAAGTTTAGATGTTATGGTCTTGATGTTTTGAGTTCAGATGTTATGAAGAGTAGATGTTTTGACAGGTAACCATATATATAAATATACACATATATTTATATATATATATATATATATATATATATATATATATATATATAGAGTGGGTGTATTAAAAGTCCTTATTTGAATAATGTTAGATGAAATGCAATTTGGTGTGATCCTTGCATTTTGGGCAGGGGGAATGGGCAAAGACTGTTTGCCAAGGCAGATATTTTTGTCCATGAGTGCCAGCCAAAGGAATACATGTGGTTCGAGTAGGAGTAAGAAGAGGTTTATGCAGGTGAGAGTATGAATGCTGGATACAAGGTGGTGTTGCAGATCTGTAGGAGTTAGCATGATGTTAGGTTAAGTAAGATTTGATGTATTGAAGGAAGTCTTGGGAGTTAACTAGGGGAGAGTGAAATCTCTAGCATTTGGGGCTAATGACATTTAGCTGGGATGAAGCCTCCTTTCCTTTCCTGTCCTAGGTCAGTTGGAAGTTGGTTATGTACCATCTAAGAAACTGCCCTTGGAAAAGTAAGTGATGATGAGAGTGAACAGTATATGTTTTACACTATTAAATGTTGTTACAACTGTAGGTGAGGAGTATATGAATGTGCCTGCTAGTGAGGTCAGTTTATATGCATATTTTACTTTAATTTTTGTAATCCATGATAGATGTGAATAAGTAATTGACTTGTATGAACTTTAGGATATTTATCACAATGTGTATGTTGCACTTTTGCACACAATGCATGAATAATTTGTAAATGATTTCTCTGTCCTGTGTAACTGCTTAGTACTGCATTATGTTACCATCCTTTCATTTTTTGTTATGCCTTTGATCTAATCTCTTTGTTTTGTATTACTGTGGAGGTATTCTCTTCGGGTCTCCACTGAAAATGGGCTCCTTTCCCAGTTTGGACTAACCCGGTTAACAAATCTCAAATAAATAATAAATTTAATAGTGTAGTGCTTTGTATATATATTTTAGAATGTATTAAAGGTGCACGTGTTCTTATACTCCTTTTTGGAAATAAATGTGGCTGTAGTTCAATTTGGTGTGACCATTCTGTTTATTACAAGCAGCAAGGAAAAATAAAAATGTCATCTTTTACTTAGCATCTCATTACAGCATTAGAAACATTGTGTAGCAACACAATCCATGCATTCAAAACAGCAGCAAAGCCTTATCCTATATCAAGTCAGAGAAAGAAATTGCAGTTCAGTATAAAACTGCATGCACATCGATGTGTACAAGTAGCTTAAGAATAAAGGTATGAATGTGAGAATACCTTAATAACTGCTCTGTATGGTTGTGTTCTGATAGGGTCTATATTATTTCAGCGAAAGTGCTTTTGTGTGAATGCGATAAAGGAGACAGAAATACATCAAAATGCATTTGAGCATTTCAATGTATTTGTCATAGGGCAAGGAGATAGTTGGCCAACTATCTGGAGTTGCATTTTCTGTTGCTATAGTGCAATCTCAGAGTTTTTATATTAAGTTAGGGGGGTGTGGGGGGTGAAACCCCCCCCCACACCTATTTATGCTTTTAGTTTAGTTTTTTTTCATGAATGGCCACATTCATTTTTTCCCTAGGAAAAAATTTGATTTTGCTGCTGTTCTCAATTTCCAGCTTTCGTGCATTATGTGTCGACTTTTATGTAGTCGCTCATATGCACTTTCACTGAAATAATATAGACCCGTTCTGATATCCTACATGTAATAGAACCTGTGATGATAACTATTCTCAAATGAACCAACTGTCATACAACAGCAGTCATATATAGCTAGGTTAGGGGTCATCATGACAGAGTGAAAGACTTCTTCTGTACTCTATACTGACTAAACTCAGGAGGGTATCTTAACATAACTTACTCAGTATCCAGATATTATTAGTATAATGAATAAAGATATTGTAGCAATTATGAACTGCCTATAACAAAAAGTGTTAGGTATATTTGTATAATATAAACGTGGATAAGAAAGTTGAACTGCTTGTTTAATCAAGCATATCACTGTGGTTGTCTGAACACATTTTATGAAAAGAATGAACAATTTGTATCTTACTTATCTGCCATAAATATTTACTGCATTCCAATAATTGTTTCTTGACATGGTGTAAGAAATTGTAGCACTGTTGCTATAGAAACCATCAATATGCTCTTTAGAATAAATAGGAAATAAATGCTTCCAAGCATTCCTTGATACTGATTGCAGTTTTGAAGGTAATTATTGTGTTCTAGCACTTATTAGTCACTTTTTGAAATCATACCTTTTGTGTGAGATAGAATTAGCTCAGGAATAATTCTTCTTGCTGAGATAATGAAACTACAAACAAATTAATTTCTAACATAACTTTATGGCTATAATGACAGACTAAAACATGTTTTATGTTATGAATGAGGAACAGATTCCTCAACATTCATAAAAGTATACATGTTCACATGTCATTCCTTGATTTCCCCAAAGAAAAATGTTTAGAATGTTCTAATTTTGATTTTACTTTATTTGATGGAGATTAAAATGCAAATGCAATATAAATAATGAAATTGTCCCATTTTAGCACCATCAGGCATTTTATCATATAAATATATGTTGCTGATGAGCACAATTACAAGGTAATAAAAACTGTAGCAGGAAGTAACAAATGCTTATTTGCTTCATTGTTTTTTTGGATGACTTTGTCATTCAGTAAAATTTAGTAAATGCCTGTACAATACTACATTTTAAAAAGATTAATAATAAAAAAAACTTCCAGTATGCTTACTAAAAAGGTGTATGGCACACAAAACGTGTCAGATTCTCTCCTGTGTACAAGAGAAAGACCACATTACTGTTACAAATTTGTATTGCTTTTGTGTCCAGGTGATATAAATTTAATGATTACCCAATGATAGCTGCAACTGTAGTACTCTGTTACTTCTTACTGACAAAATATTATGGAGAATTATACTTGTACCAAGGCATTTACTTAAAATACACTTTTTTTATTTGTTGTGCTCTGTAATCAATAGTTTCATTGTAGCAACAAACATTGCCTTCATACTTCATTAATATCACATTCCTTTCATTATTTAGCTAGCTTTATTAGATGTAATAAATATGCCATCTGAGTTGTTGCATATACTCACATGGAGATAAAATCCATTTTGCTATTGCGTTACTTAAGAATATCATTAATATGGAGACGTTTTTTTTCCCCACATATGTTATGAATAGTAAATGTATGGATAGGTTTATTTAAAGAACTGAATACATAGGTTCACCTAAGCTTCTTCTATTGCAAACCTAAATAAGAAAATGAATACCATGAACATTAACTAAATTCAGAAGTACAAATAGTGAACCATGTAGGAAGCCACAGCTGTTCTTCAAATATATGTCTGGAAGAATGCACATACATTTAAGAATTTAATTTTTTTCTGAGTAGTTAAAACATGTCTTCTATGTTTTTTTTTTTTTTATATCTTCTACCTTAAATTATATCAGCTTAAAAAGTGGCAAAATGTCTAAGATACCTTAGACTATGTTATTCTGTAAGAAAGTTTTCATTATGATGGCAGTATAATTAGTATGGGAAGTAAGTAAACTAGTTATTCATTATATTCTAGAGACTTTTGCATTGCAATTCATCTGGATTTAAATAATTTTTCAGAATAAAATTTGACTGAAGCTATTTAATTACATGGAATGTTATTGATTTCAATTCAGTACATTTTATTCTAAATTCTAAACTCAATACACCAGTGAATGTATTGGCCTATATAAGAAATAGCCAAATAATTTAATCTACCCTTTCTCCGTTTAAGAAGTGAAGTACTTTCTTCATATACATGAGTGCTGCTACTCTAACTTTGGTTACCCCTTCTTCTGTGCACCTTACAGATGTAAGTGGACATATTCTTATAAGTCAGCATGCATTACTTGTTACAAACTCTCAGCTCTGTCAAAATCTGAATATATTGCATGATTCCAAATTGAAAATAGAATAGAGTATGTTTTTTGTCTGTGTACTAGCAGATTTTTAAATGATCTTTTCAGTTTGTAACAAAACATTTCTACATTCTCAAAGTTTGAATTGTTCCTGTAATTTGAAATTTATCATGACTTTGAAATGTACTGATACTAGTCCCATAAACCACAGAGGTACAAAAGGTAGAAATACATGCACCATTTTTCACACAATTCCAATAACAGGATTTTGACTACCAGAGTAGCGTATCTTGATTGGGAAAGCATTTCAAACTCTAACCTACATTAATATTTATCAAGATCCTCAATATAATAACATAAAACTGTACATTGTGTGATAATAATTGGTTAACCAATAGTCAATTCCTCCCTGATTAGATCCGACCACAAACTAATCACCATGGAAATCCACATCTCACCCACACCCCTCGCAAAGGTATCCACCATGAAAAACTTTTCCTACAAAACAGAGGTGGCTAAATCCAGGCATCCATGCCAATGGAAAATAGATGCATGACTGTCGACTCATACAACAATGCACTGTACGAACACATACATAAATGCATGGAACTAGCCATACCCAACAGAACCAAGATGCTCTCCTCCAAAAAAAAGAAGCCAGTCTGATGATCCCCTGCCATTAATAAACTCTACAACAGAAGGAAGAAACTGTTGCTGAAAAAGGTGAAGTCCCAAGACTGGAAAAATTCCCTGATTAGCCTCAACAAAAAGTTGAGATCTCTCATCAGAACCTCCAAAGCCAGCTATGAAGGCAGAATTGTGGCAGACACTAAAAACAACCACAAAGCCTTCTTTAGTTATATCAAGAATCTCCATGGCAATACCAGGATTTGCTCTGAGTTACTGCACAATGGTACCTCCTATACTGAGCCAGCCAATATTGCCAACATACCGGCTAACAGATTCATTGCCAACTTTACCCCTCTCACCCCCTCAAAGGACCAATGTCAATACCAGAGGAATGCCAGGCACCCTACATTACTGCTGCATAGGTTAAAGCTGCATTGTCTAAGGCCTCGAATACAGCTTCAGTGGCACCCGACTATATTCCTGGCTGTATTCTATGTGAATTACAAAATGAAGTGGTACCACATCTGTGTGCTCTGTTCACTCACAGACTCACCTCAGGCTTTGTCCCTACCGAATGGCACACTGCTACAGTCATCCATCTCCATAAAAGGAGTGACTACAGACCCTGGAAATTACTGCCCCATTAGCCTGATGAGTCTGATATGTAAGGCTATGGAGCGCATCATCATGGACCTAATTAACAAGGATTTAGGGAATCTGCAAACTCTAGATACCACGCAATTTGGTTTTGTGAAAGGTAGATCATACCTCCTCAACCTGGTTTACTTTGAGTCAGTCACCAGAGCAGTGGCTGAAGGTAAGGCAGTTCATACATCCTACATCAAGCAGGAATTATTGATAAACTCATCAATCTAGGTATCAACCCCTATATCGTTAGGTGGGTTGCAAATTGGCTCACAGAACACACAGTATGAAAGTCAGACTGCCAACCAGTCACAAGTGGAGTCCCACAGGGGATTAGTCCTGGGTCATCTCCTGTTTGGCATCTACTTCTCAGTAGTCCAGGCCAACACAGAGGGATTCTGGCTGACCAAATTCGCAGACGACTGCAAGCTGGGAGCCATTATTAACTCCCCAAGTGATGCAGACATCCTACAGAAAGACCTCACTGAGACAAATGACTGGTGTCAAAACCATGGCTTTAAGCTTAATGCCAAAAACTGCATTGTCATCTCTTTTGGGAAAAAACTCGGTTCCCACTAATTACCATATTGATGGGAGCCCGCTGAATACTGAAGGTGTTATAAAAGATCTGAGGACAAAGGTTGACAGCAACCTTTCCTTTGACTACCACATTGCCACTGTGGTCAGAAAGTCCTTCTATGTGGCACATCTTATTACCAAGGGTTTTGGATCCAGGAAGAAAGAGGTTATCATTTCTTTCTACTCTTCCCTTATTAGACCAGTCATTGAATATAATGCCGCATTTGGCATGTACCTCACTAGACACCTGCAACAGCTGGAGAGGCCACAAAAGTACCTCACAAAGAGGATCCTAGGCCTTAAACACATGTCCTACATGGAAAGACTGAAAAAACTCCAGCTATTCTCTGTCTCATATCCTCTACTAAAAGGTGATCTCTGCTTGACTTACAAAGCCATGTCTGACCCAGCTCTGTTAGAAATGCTACATCTAAAGAGATCCCAGTCCCTTCACACCACATGCTCCAGGGACCTCAACCTCATTACCACAATCAACAGAACATGGAGGGACAGGTTCATAACCCAGAGACTGCCCATGCTATGGAATAGACTTCCTGAACATGTCAAGCAGAGCACCTCACTAGCCCTCTTCCAGAGAAATCTTGTTGAGTGGATGGGAAATAGAAAGTTCACCATGGGGATCACTCCAGTGGCTGTACTTGAAAGACGCACTGGGCACTAACAACGGTCGTCACAATGCCAGGGTACTACTATGTGTTAAGCTTGTAACAGCCCCAGGGCCATTATCCTAGTACACACCTATGAACCTAAAAATAGCCTACTATGCTGTAATCTGTAGAGAACATTCCAGAATGAAATATGTTTCCACTGTAGTGCCTTGGGGTCCTCTTCTGTGGCCCCAGCCAGCATTTTGTTCAGTTTAGCTTTTGCATCAAATCTACAGCATGATGCATGCTAAGCTAACAAGTACACACACAACTGCTAGTCAGGTATTGTCCTAAAGTTGTATGCATAATGGGATGCAGTTTCAGTGCAGGTAACTAGTGATTTTTGGAAACAGTTATTTTCATGACCAATTGTTTTATGCAATAGAGTCTTATAGAAAGCTAAACAGTATAATAATCTATTGGAATTAAAACTACTTACACAATTTCATTTAAAGATTATATTGTAGAACTTAAAAACTACACAGTGAGGTAAGCACGGATTGTTATTTAAAAAATATTGACTTGTAATATCCAGGTGTCTCAGTAAGTTTATACAAGGTTATTATTAGACTGAATCTCAAATACGATTCCAGGTTCTTTATGTGCTGTCAGCTTCAAATTACAAACATGGAGATGGTCCTTAGGCAATTTACTAAGCCTCTTCTCAACATTAGGCATGTGGAATATTATCAGAGTTAAGAAAGCTTAAACTGTTCAGTATTTATTACAGATATACTTGAGAAACCTTGATGTTAACATACAAGATTTATAATGAAGAAGCACTGAAGACCGGTTTTGTCCTACAAATGTAAATTAATTCCAAGTCACAAAGCAACACGGCCTTAATAATGAGCACAAATAAGACACTTAAATCAATTCATGTCCCTGGAACAAACTTTGCTAGTATGTAAGTGTATCTGGAACATGGCTCAGTACAAAACTCAGACAAGTGCATTGTTAAGCATGTTTATGACCTTAATTTGTGGGGTTTGTGAACCTCAGTTCAAATGGCCTGAGCTATGGATCAGTAAAATATGAAAGACACATTTAACATTATCCTTTGGCTTCGGTGAACCATGTTTCCTGTTTGAGCATAGGAATATATGATCAAACTTAACTCATGATGACTAAAAATTAGAGTCCGGTGATGGAGTTAAAACAATCTCTTCAATTCTTATAAATATGAAGTAGCCATGAAGACTTCCTTAAGCAGACTTCACCTTAAAAGCAAGAAAAAATAAAGTTATAAAACGCTGCAAATTTTAACTTAGTAACAATTCGCCTATAATATCTAGCCTAAGTCCATCTAAAAACAAACAAATATCACAATTGCCAGAAAAAAGCTCTATCGCTTAGAGTCAAGATTAATGGTCAACACTTTTTTTACTCTAAAACTTCTGCTGATACAGTCTCACAAAGACTATATGCAGTCACAGACCCCTTCATTTGACTGTTGTTAGAGCTAGCATGCCCCGCCCCCACGTACACACAATTTCACACTCATATATTGTACCTTCATTGACCTACTAACTTAGAAGGAAACACTTTCTCAAAACATGTCTTCCTTCAGGAAGTCAGGATTTAATGCACTATACATGAAATTCATGAAGGACTATATTATGCAGATTGTTTGTTTCCTTGTTCATAGCATAAATGTGTGAATCTCTTCTGGCACTGTTCGAGACTTGTCATTAGAGACTTACACCATTAAGCTAGCAGCAAATTATTTATTGCAGCAAGCAGTCAAGGCAAACAGCATACCAAATGATAACACCATAACAAAAAAATACCAAAAATGCATTCATTACTACACAAAAGCCTCAAAAATATATTCTAATATCAAGTCAATACACCATCACACACAATACATTAAAATTCAGAAGTTATAAACTACACCATGAAGAAACATTATGACAGTGAAAGGTTTATTTTGTTAAAATACCTTTGTCTATTCAAGCGGTCCAGTGAGATGAATAGAAAATGTATGCATTTGTAAGAACTCTGTTTTATTTATTAATAATTTTTAGGGGTGACCCAGTAGCACTGTAACCAACAACAACAATTCACAAATATTCAGGTGCACATCAATATTTTTTTCCTGTGGATCTTTGGCAACATAATCAACTACCAGAAACTTGAATTAAATTGGTAATTAAAATAACAACTTAGATTAGATGCAACACAGTATCCAGGTATAAATGAGGCCATTAATATAGCTTGTATTTTAAAATTAAAATACCTTACAGGTTAAGTATTTTAGTTTTTCTAGTTTTTTAGTGTCTTAATGGTAGTGTTTTAATAGGGGGATTTATTTTTTATATTTTACATAACATGTCTTAATGTTTACATTTTGATACCTGTATACTAGTTTTTATTACTAATGTCATCGCTATCATGTGATTAACTATATGATTAACTATATAATTAGGTACTTGATCAATGGGTATTTAAGGGCTGGGTTAGCATTGTGTGTTTCTTCTGAGGAAGCCTCTATCACAAGAAGAAAGTGCTAAACCAATAAACTTTGCACCTGATTTGAAGCTGTTGTCTGTTGTTGTTGGTTACAGTTCTCTAGTTCTAGAGTGTATTTTGGTTTATCATATAGTATGCAAATGGAGACTAAAGGACATAAATCCCAGAGTAAATGGAGGAACCTATAGCACTTCACAGAATTATCTAAATCCAAGTACTAGATAACAAAACCTAAGCTCACTTAACAGCAGTTTTGCTTACATTTGGCAGTCCATCTGTGGAAATGCAGGACATTTGTTGTAGAGGTTATCATCTTAAAATGAGCTTTAAGATATTTTTCACTCACAAGTCATATGAATTTAAATGTCTTTTTACGGGGGTGGTGGGACACCGAAGATAGTATCAAATCACTGAAACTAACTATGTCAGTTAATAACTTTAACTGACAGACCAGAGAATTGACTCAAAAAGGAAGCCCAAGACTGTGGTAGTATCAACGTTGTACCATACTCTTGTAGTCTTCCCTTCATTAAGCCAATTCAGCAATTCAGAAATATTTAACAATGCTGGATACAGAGAAGAATAAGTGGATGGAGAGTGTAATATCTGAAAGTTAAAAAGAAAAATTGCCTGAACTGGTATAAAAGAGAGACTGGACGCCACTTATAATATGACAACCAATCAACCCCCCCCCCCTTAGATGCCCCTTTCTAAAATAAAATTACTGGGATCTGCTCCACTGGTTGTTGCCTTTATTGTAGGCTCATGTATTATGGTCCATACTAGGACATTGTTCATTTATAGAAAATTCTGGGTGTTACATACAACTTTAATTATATTCGCCTGAGAATCATTTATGTAGTTAAATGCTCTGGTTGTATAAGTTACTATGTATGGAAGCCAACACAGAACCTGTTACAATGCATTTATGAGTGTGTATGTGACATCTACAGAAAATATACAAATGGCTTGATTAAACAGTGCAGTGTGTGTTTGACCAGATGAGGATGGTCTGAGGGTCATCGTTAAGCTGCATATTGGTAGCTAAAGGACTTAAATGACAGTTAATGACTAAATTCAAGTCACACTTCAGAGTTAGACTATGTGTGCTACTAAGCTGGTTATTTAAAATCTTTTTAGTGACATTATTAGCATATTTTAATAGTCTGTTTTTGTCATAATGTGTGTTAGTATTTATTCAGATATAGTTATTTTATTTGAACTCTCTACCAGCTATTATTCTGCCCCACTTCTTTCATTCATTTTAATGTGATTGTTTAATGATTTCAAACAGCTTTCATGAGCTTATCATTTTGTCTTTTTTAATGACTGGTTTTAATGTCAGTTGCATGACTATCTTAATGTATTTAAACATGTTTTATACTTATTCACAGTTGTTATGGTAATGTATTGGATCACTTTAATGTTTTTTAATAAATTCAAAGCATTGGGTGTCTCTGCTTTTGGAATAGTAGTTAATGTACACGGTGTGATGTTAATTCTTATGCTGCAATAAGTCAATACCATGATTATACCATGACATACTTGGACTTCAACTACATCAAACCTTATTCACTGTAGCAGTCTCTAATGCTTGTCTTGTTGGGCTTGAGCTAATGACTTTATCAGATTTTAACCATAGTCCTTTCATAGAGGTCAAGACATTATCTGGAATGAGCACTTAAATAATACAAGATAAAGCCATAGGTTTGTCAGCTAGCTACTCCAAATTAATTTTTTCTTAGCTTAATAATTTTTATATAATAAAACAAGTCCTGCTGACTGTAAAGCTGTGCTCAACCACAAGCCAAGTAGTATAAACAAAAATGTAGAACACAGCACCACAGCAAACCAGTAAAAAGCAGATGGCAAAGAGCAGTGTAAAATGCAAACACAGCACCACAGCAAACCAGTAAAAACGAGATGGCAAAGAGCAGTGTAAAATCCAAATAGAGTGAGTGCTTTTGCGATAAAAATCGCTTCTTCAGACTATACAAAAAATCAGCAGCATCTCAAATATTTAAAATGCAGTCAATTAAATGTCTACCAATAAAAAACATTAAAATACAATAGCCATAAAGGCACAGCTTTCTTTTAAGACAGAAACCATAAAAAGCTACTGCCATAAAAAACACACATAGCAGTATACTTATTTAAGAAGCTTTCTTTCTTTCAGAACTGGCTTAAGAGGTACTGATTCATTCAAACCTGCACCTCTACGTGCTGCTGGTTTAAGAATCCATCTTAATTATTTCTCTTCTTTTCCTTCTATTTGGATTTTACACTGCTCTTTGCTATCTGCTTTGTATTCGTTTGCTGTGGTGCTGTGTTCTACATTTTTGTTCATACTGCTTAATAATTTTTATGTTGAGTATGATATATTTAGTCAAAAATTAATAAAAAATATTTTGGTTTTGGTGGCAAGACTAGCAACCCAGTGGTGTAAACCTTGGCTTGAGAAGATTGTCACTGATGAAGTGACACCACGGCCCCATGTGCAAAATGGGAAAAGGGGTTGAGGACGGATGGTGTGATATATTTAGTCAGCTGATAAGGCTCATCAGGTTGTAGAGTTACAACTCACAATACTCCAAGATTTTAAGACAGGTCTCCTTATTTTAATAAGACAAATCTCCTTTCCTTTCCATTCATGCAGAAATGCTTTGGCCTAACAAAAAAATTAGCAATACATAGTGTATGTGTGTGTACACGCACACACACACATATATATATATATCTATATATGTGTGTGTGTGTGTGTGTGTGTGTGTGTGTGTGTGTGTATTAGTTTTATTTCTTACTTTAGATTAGGCATAACATTTAGCAGACTGTTATCAAAGATCTAAAAGGCATTCTTACTTCGGTTATCTAAATTATATTACCCGGTATTCTTATTTCAGGTATGTAAACTATACTATACTACCAGGCTTTCTTACTTCAGGTATGCAAGCTATACAACCATTATCAACATAGCTCTCAACCTCTTAGCACAAAAAAGTTGGACAAAGCCAAACATAATGGGAGGACAGAGCCCCCAAAATAGGGACAAATTTCAAATACTGCTGTCATAAACAGAGAGAGTAACTAGAGTAAAAGGTCCTGTGTTACTACACACTTTCTGAAGGGTACAAAGTCCGAAACTCAAATGTCTGACACCTCCCAGTGAATTTATTCTTCACTGATTTGTCACCAAAATCCAGAAAACTACAAATATTCTGAGGAACAGACCAAATCATGAGGCAAAAATCTGGACAGGTGTGAGATATGATTATCAAGTATTAAATGTTCTTATTCCTGTCCCATATTGCTGTTAAAGTGTATTAGTGGGTTTGCAGCCCAGAGCAGAACAAGTGAGCAATACCATCTTAAGTTATCCATTGTGTACTTCTAATGTACATACAGCAAGTTAGCTTCAAAAACAGCAGTTAAGTGGCTCCAACCGCAACTTCGGATGCACATTAATGAACTGAGGCGCATCCTTGCAAGCTTGGTTGGTGACGCCATGCAGAAGCAGCGGAGTTTCAGAGGCATATCTCAGATTTTTTTTTTCGGTCGTCCGTTGCAGGACATATTTTTTAAGCGCCACGCTCAGTCTGAAATTTTTCATGTCCTCAGTTTTTTACCGGGGTCAAGCTTGGCTGGGAGCGTTGGACGCGCAAATTTATGTTCTGAAATTTGTGGGTGGTTGACAGGGTGTCAGCAAGGCGTTGTTAGGTTGTATTGGATGACAGATATTTGATAAATCGCACTTGGCTAGATTCATGTAGGTGTACCTGAATAGAAGGTGTTGTTGTGCCAGCAGCTAGATCCGTAGATGTGTATAAGCTGTGTATTCAGATTGAAAAGCTGCCTGGAGAAGCTGAAGCCTAGGCTAGATTTAGAACTGCCCCAAGGGGGCCGCTTCAAGGTTCGCAGAGCGGTGGTGGTTCGGAGGGAGGTTCTTAGCGTCAGAGAGGGACGCCGAGCCAGGCTCTCAGGAGGCGGAGGTGCGGGTGGGGTCAGCAGGAGGCAGGTCCCCTCCTGAACTAGGGTGGTTAGGCTGTCGGGCCTCCCTGGGCAGGCCAGGAGGTTTCTGGAGGCCAGGTTTAGCTTGGTTGGTGTCACCCCTGGTTCTGGCCTCTCTTCCAGTTCCAATATTTAAAACCTTGCAAAGATGTGCTCCCTCTGATCCTAGGGTAGTTAGCCCCTCCTTTACAGTTACTAGCTTGTTCCAGAGGCAGCCCCTCCTGAGCAGAGACGGATGTTTCAATATCTTGACTGAGACCCCCATGAAGTATTCTCTTATTCAGATTCTGATGTGGATTGTTCTAGAGGTTCTGCTTCTCCTTCCTGATTTAAGGAACCTCAAGAGACTCTGATGCAGATGTTTTCAGGTTTAAGTGACAGCCAGAGGCTTTTCTGAAGACTTGCAAGCTTTAGCCTTTTGATTTTTCCTTTCTAGGATTCCAGCTTCCTTCTCTATTTTTGGGAGCGGGCTTTTAGTTTTTGAGCTAGATTCCAGTTAAAGGCTTATTGGTTTGGTATTTGCAGAGGTTCTTTAATTCTAAATTATGCCTCCTGCTCTGGTCATAACGGATTTTGCTCCTGCAGAGGGCAATCCTGAAACTGATGTGAGCTTCCCTCTCCTATTTAAGGCTTCTGTTGTTAAAATCAGGGCCTAAAGGATAAGAGGCTAAAGGTTTTACGGATAGATGAGAAGAGAAAGTTCATACTTCTAAAGATAGAGTGGGAAAGATGAAAAATACTTAAAGTTTATCTCCTACCAAAGGGGCTTCCTTTCACAATTGAAGAAAGCGGAACCTCTTGAAAAAGGTATAAGGAAGTCTTTGAGTTACAAGATCTAATTGTATGTTTCTGAAAGAAAAGGATTACGTCTTTCTTATGCCATTTGATGCTGCATGAAGCTTTTCGAGTGGGGTGAGTGGGTTCCTTTCAATTCTTCAGTTGACGCTGGTAAGTTAATGTGGGTAGCAAGTTCTCGCACAGGATTCTGGGGATCTGAGATGGCCCTTTTGGATCAATGTAAGAGGTTATCTTTCCATGCCTTTGCCAGTCTTAAATCAAAGGGCATGGAATTGTTGGCCCAGTCTATACAGACTGTTAAAGACAAGGCTAAGTCAGCCTCGAGAAGTTTTGATTTTGTCTCTTCAGCAAGGGGTGGGCAAGGAAATTGGTATGATTCCCAGTGCAGGACTAAAGCTTATTTTTCCCAGAAAGAAGCCTTCTATAGTTTGCAGCCTAGTGGAAAGGGGTTCTGGTTCAGGCCTAGTGAGGGGGGTCACCAGTGAAAGGTCTAACCAGAGCCCAATGACCTTAGTCTGGCAGAAACAGAGCCTTCTCGTCTAGCATTTTCTGAGGGCAGGGGTCAGAGCATTTTTCAACAGGGATTTGACCTGATTCTTTCCAACTTTTTCAGGAGCATATATTACACCAGGTTCATGGTTTAGAATCATTTGGAGCCTCCTTTCCTTTATCATAAGGTGCCCTCTTTCACAAAGATTAGAGGCTTTCAAACAAACATATTTAGTTCTTCAACAAGGGGCCAGAATCGTTGGCAAAGCAGAGATTTCTCAACCTTCCATTGAGAGGCTGGGCCTTCACAATACCAAAAAAGACCTGTTCCTAGACCAAAAAAGGATTTATCTACCCTCAACAGGAATTTGCGGATTCCCAACAGAGTACTGTCTACCCCGTTACAACAGCTTTACCTCTGCTGGGGGCAAAGGTCATTGGATGGTCAATTTTGGACTCAGAGGCTTACGCGATAAGGAGGCTCACTCTGCTGGGCAAAAATCATTAATGGTTTTTTGGATCTCTTCTTTGAGCTGGTTCTTCATTCATATCACTTCCTCTTTGGATCCAGAGTGTTCCGCGAAAGTTCTGGCTCAGTGATGGTTTCAATAAGCGTTAAAAAGGAATACAGATCTATCCTTATTTGAATGATTTCTGGCTTCTGGCTCAAGGAAGGGAGATTAAAAGCTTCTTCAGGGACGAGAATATTAGTCATGCTAAAATGCCTAGAATTATTCTATGATGCTCTAGGTATCCTGTAGATGGCTCCAAGGAGGACATAGTACACCGTTGTAAATGTGAAATACAGCTCAAGATGTCTAATTTTTTCTCAGGACATGACAAAAATCCAGTTTTTACTTTTTTCTCTTCATGTACATGTGAATCTTTCCCTGACTGCACAAGGCTGATTTTTCCCCTTGGCCTCATGGCCTCTTGTATCAGTCCATCTTGTATGCAAGTGCTCATCAATGCCAAGCCTTAAATGTATCAAAATGTATGGACACAGCACAATGGTGACACAATATGAGTCATTCAAATAACACTGTCATTTGGTAAAGGAATTGTTGTGGTGGGCTCAGGAATGTCACCCAAAAAAAATATTCTGCTGTGACCCGGCCATTGAGCTGAGCATTCTCCTAGCGACATGTGACTCAGACAAGCTGGGGAGCTCATCTGAATGGAAAGTGGATGACAAACTGGTGGCCGCCAAAGCTTGAACATCTCACTATCAACTTGGAGATACAACAAGTCCAGTTTGCATTAGCAGCCAAAGGAGCATTAATAGCCACAGTTTACTTTGATTCTAACAGACAACACACTTAACAGGCAAGGAGTCAACATTCTTTTGAGGGCAACAACTTCAGGGCAACACATCAACATCCTCTATGCAACAAGCACATCAACACACAACAGACACTATCAAATTACAGCAAAAGGTTCTCTGGGAACTTTCACTCCTTAGCAGAACCTCTTAGCAGGCAGATCATGGATCCCCACGAGGGAAATTCTTCAGGCAAGGTTTCATCCCTGAACAGATTCAGAAATTGACAGTATCATGGAGAATTATTGACAGGATCTAATTGGTGGAAATTGGATCCTCATGCCTTTCAGAAATTGACCCACTCATTGGGAAGTCAGAAACCTTTCTTTGCTTTGGTTTTTGAGCACCTTGGTTGCCTTTTCTTTCTTGCCTCTCCTCCCCTCCCTTGGTAGGTGGGCCTTTCTTCTTCGTCAATTGATTCCTAAACTGCCTTTGCCACTCACGACAAGCCAGGGAGGACAGCATTGCAGAAGATTGGCTGCGGGAGCATTGGTACCCATTACTGGCAGCCCACACCGGGGAGCTCACCTGTTGTCTCATTGAGCAGAAGCCTGTTCAATCTCCACCTTCCTAATCTTTCTTCAACAGCTGTTTTCTCATCTCAGTCAAACATACTGGGTCAGTCTGTTTTGAATGTTATTTTTGATCCAACTTTTGGAAGCTAAAGAGGTGGAGTATAAAAGGCTAATTTTGAAGAGAAAAGATTTGATTTTGCAGCTGGAAGTAAGGATGAAGGATTAAGAGAAATGGGTTTGGAATTTTTCTTAAGATTAGCTCAAGTGAGTTAGCAATTTTCACTTGTTACTGGACAAAGTTCTTCTCTTAAGGTGCATAAATTTAGGCTTACTATAGTTGGCTGACCCTGATCTGGCTCACCCATTGTTTGTTTCCTCAATAGTTTAGACAGGCCAAAGACTTAGAAGGCAAAGACACCCAGACTCAGAGCTCCTGCTTTATCTCACAATTTTTGTGTTGGAGAAACTCACTCTACAACCTTTTGAGCCGCAGCTACTACCCGCAGCTACTATATTTATCATGGACATACTTTTTGGTTGGCCTATTGCTCTGCAAAGACTGGTTTTTCGGTGCTAATTGTTGGCGGTTGGTTGAGCCTTTCTTAATTTAATTTGGATAGGGTATCTTTCACATTTTTTCATTATCCCTATGCCTAAAGTGGTTTTTAGTGTGGCTCTAAAAACCAAACTATTCATTTGCCTACTTTTTATGCAAATCCCCAAAATTTGCAAAAAATTTTTGCACACTTTAGAAGAACACACACAGGTCTTTCTAATATTATTTGACAGAGGGTAAGGGTTCAGGCAGTTCAGAGCAGTTTTTTGTTTCTTTTCTCTTTGCTCATTTGAGTCAAAACTCAAAACAAACTATTGGATTGTGGATTGATTTATGTTTTGCTTTCTTGGGATTGGCAATCATGTGGAGATTCCAGCTGATATTAGGCCTCATTCCACTAGGGCTGCACTCGACCCTACTGCCACTTTTTTGCAACTAAGGATATTTTGATATTTTGGGCAGCTACTTGGAGTTCTACTTCTCTTCAGGCTAGGCTACTTCACCTACTTCTATCTAAATCTAGGGGCTGGTTTTGCCACTGCTGTTTTTGGCAGGCATTTTAAGCTTCCTTATTTATAGTTTGGCCATCCTCCCTTACCTCTGCTTTGATTTCTACCCAAGGACTGCAGCAATGTGAGATGAAGAGAAGAAGAATAGTTTAGTTTGTACCTATACCAAATGTGTATGATCAAGATCCACATTGCTGCAGTCCAATTTACTCCTCCCCTCCCTGTTTGTTTGAGTTGTGTGGTGTGGGTTGGGTTGTCAATATATATTATGTATATATATTTTATATATTTTTTTAGTGCTAGGATGGTTGGTTGTTTGTTTGCTGTTTTTTTTTTTTCTTCTTTTTTTTCTTCTGACATCTTCTTCTGGGCAAGAAAGACTGAGGGATATCGGCCGGTCATCATGCGCATTTTTACCCTGGCGTCCTGAAGGTCAGTCGCCTTGATCGACGCCAGCCTATAATACTTTGATATTCGGGCCACCCGAGGACAGCGGACTACCCAAGTGTAAGGACTGCAGCAATGTGGATCTTCGAACATCTACATTTATGGTAGGTACAAAACTGTACTTTACTTGCAGAAGCTTCCCAGCCTGTGAACAACCCAGAAACTGCTGCTCCAACAAACCACACACAACCAGTAAAAACCAATAGTCAGTATAAATTCTATTGCTCTGAAAACTTAATACAATATCAGAACAAGAGGTTTTATGTTAGCAAACTCCCTCTGAAGGACATGCAGTCCGAAACTCAATAGGATGCCACTATTCAAGGAACTCCTTGACCTGCTAGAAAACCACACCATATCCCAGAGAGACCAACACAAGTGATCATAGGGTCAGAACCATAAATCAAGCCACGTGCATGTGCTGATAGCAGCTGATACCTGCAGCCATCCCGTTCACCCATCAGCAACTAAATTGGGCAGCAACAATATTAAGTTTCCCCTATTTTGTTTATTTATTTATTTATTTTTATTTTTTACTGCTAAGTAAAGGCCATGAGGACAAGCAAAACCATTTCCCACAATGTACTGTACATACCTCAGTCCCCCACTCAAATTTAAACTTTAGACTCACTATGAATATGTGTGACCAACGGCCCTCCCTCATAGGGGGACAGAGGAACTAGGTGGCCCAAACATCCCTTCCTATACCAAATGCCCCAACTGCAATTGACAATCAAAAAACAGGAAGCCCAAACAACCGATCTCAGGAAACTGCAAACAGGCACCGCCGAACGACTGCTCCCAAAGTCACAACCATCAGTCCACACTACCAAATAGATACTCCTGTGTCCCACCAGATGCCCTGCAACTGCAACAGAACTAAACCAAAACACCTTTGAATTGAAGTGTACCACATGCAGTCACATCTCATCTTCTTTCCACAGTCACCACATCGCCTAGTCTCCCCTTACAGAAGGAAAGAATGTTTTAAAACAGCAAACCATCACAGTATCAGCCGCCAGTTCTGCCAGGTAGCACACAAATCCATGCCAACCTGCTATGCAGGGAAACAAATGAAAGGAAAGATATTGTGTTGTGTAATGGTTAAGGTCTTTACCTTAAAACATAGGGTCCAGTCCTGACCGCAACAATATGAAGTCTGAAACTAAAATGTATTTTATTATTTAGTGACTGTCATCCCCAATGATATGCCAAAAAAAAATTATGAGGAGCAAAGCAAAATTACCAGGTGAAAATCTGGACATTCTATGAAAATCTTAACAGTTGAAAGGTATGCTCGTAAGATTCACCAACAGATCTGGCCACAACCACACATGCGCAGAAACGAGTGTTAACCATGACTGTTTGTAATCCTGTGAATTGATTCCTCTCACCTTCATCCCACAAAGCAGGGATCTAGGTATGTTGCTAAAAGCCACATGACAAAATGCAATAGCTGGCACTCCAGCACCACCACCAACAAAACACGGGGACATTCCCAAGCAATTACTCAAACCACCAAGTGCATTGCCAGAATCCAAATGCAGAAAGACGGAACAATAAAGCTTCACAGAACCCAATGCCACCAGTGAAACAAACCCTGCATAACGAGTGACAACAACTTGATGATAACCACAATACTGAGCCCCAAGTAATGATAACATAACCAAAAAAAAAAACTCCCACACACACAGTCACCCTGAGTACCAGAAATCCGGACAAAGCCAGAACTAATGGGGGGACAAAGGCCCAAAAATTAGGAAAAGATTTTAAATATTGTTCTTATACACTTATAAAGTTGTTAGAATAAAAGAGTAATCTGGACATTCTGCAAAAATCTAGACAGTTGAGAGGGAGGTATGACAATTAGCACAGAAAGGCTCTCCTCTGTAAACACCATTACTACCAGCAGAGGTCTCTCACACACACACACACACACACACACACACACACACACACACACACACACACACACACACAAAATATGAGGCTGTAGACAATTTTGTGACAAAAGTATAGATGTGTTTTGGTAGAATAAGGAAGAGTTATGAAGATTTCTTCCACACTATACAACAAAAATAAAACATTTTTGCATATGGAACTTTGTAATTATGAAAACTAGCAAAACGACAACTTGTTACACACTTCTCTGTTGTAAAAAAAGATGCACAACAAACCTTAGACAGCATAAATAGCAGCCACCACAGAACATCATCAGGGAGCTGAAACAGCTCTAAAATTTGTAATATGCGTTGTGCTACACAGCTGGTGCATGCGTGTGTGTGTGTGTGTGTGTGTGTGTGTGTGTGTGTGTGTGTGTTTCTGCAAGACCGAGACTGAAAGTAAATGCTAGAGCGTAAAGTGTATTACAGCTTCTCTTTTATTATTTTTGCTCATTAAAAATAATGAACAAATAATTTAGTTTTTATGTGGAATGAACAATAATGTTTCCTCATAGCACTTTTCAAATGAAAATATATTTTAAAAAGATCTGTCTGAAGCTCTTAAGTGGTCGCTAAACAAACAAATGTGTCAGGATTTCACAAAATAATATTACTCTGAGGCAAATTACCTTGTACATTAGCAAAATGAGTTGTCAGGACATGCATAACAGAATGGAGGGATATGTGCATCCAAACTTAGTTTACTGAAGAAAAAATAAATAAATAAAAAAGGGTAGAGGATCATCTTTGTCTCTCGCACACATAAATACACACACACATAGAAGATAACACATGGCCGATCAGCATGGCGGGTGTGCTTATAGAAGGAAAGTAGTAGTTCTGAAGCAATTTACAGTGAATTGCCCTTGTGTGCGCAGTGATCTACTACTGATGTGCATTTACAAAGTAAAATAGTGCCACCTAATATGCATATTAGTAGATACCAAGTACTTTAAAGTTACTGCTGCTGGGTGTAAATGAACCAAAACATTTAACCCTTTATGTTTACTTTATACAGTTAAAATGAGGATGCATGAGACAGGTTGTAAGCTAGCACACTGAAAGTGACAGACTGCAAAGTAAATCCTGAAACACATTCACAGCTAAAAAAAATCAAACATATTGATTCAGCCTACTTTACAGTGTTCTGTTTGACTTGCTGCCCTCAGTAATGGAGAACAATATAAAGCTCTTTACACTTATAAATAGAAGTTTAAGTTAAAATGGCATACATCTGCAAGCTTTTCTGACAATGCTTTCCCTCATTTGGGGCATCACATCAGAAAACTTGGCATCGTGATGACATGAAGCAGGAGGCACATGCATTAGTATGTGCAGTTATTGAATAAAGTAAAACAAAAAAGCGGGAGAAAATCATTCTGAAATAACAAAAATAGCATGAATAAATGTGACTGTGCTACTTCTGTGGTCCAAATGCCCTTTCCATGGTTTTGCATTTCTTAAATTCAGTTACAGTGACTGGTTATAACTTCTCCAATTCCAGCCCTCCACCAAAAATAAATAAATAAATAAATAAAAATGATATAATGCCATATTCACTTAGTGTGCTAACAAGATACATGTGGTGCTTAAAAGGGAATTTATGCTGCATTGAAATCTTCAAGCAATACTATTTAAAACAGTTAATAAATAATTGCACTTTAACAAATATAATGTTAAAAAGGAAGTAGATTAAGGAAAACTTTTGTCCCAACAATACACAACTTAAAAACTCGCAAACCCAGTAAACAACAAAAAAGCGAGCTGGAACACGATAAGAGCAGGCTAAAAACTGAAAATGTTTAATAAAATCCAAGTAAAAGTAAGCGCTTTCGGCAGAAACAGTGTTCTGCCTTCATCAGACAAACATAAATCATTCAAATGACACCTCTTTTAAATAGATTTCAAATAATTTGACAAATCAAGAGCGAGTGCATTTTTCAATTAAGAAAAAACCATGGGAACTTAAAAACAGCAGCGATATGCTTTACATTATTAAATACTAGTCATTGTTTTATAGTAAACATAATAAAGCATAGCAAATGAAGTTCGCTAAATGTAATAACCTTCAAGCAGTATATGCAAGTAAATTGTGCTTTGCTTAAAAATTAGTATCAATGTGTTACCAGCAGCCTAGGTAAAAGAAAAAATATATATGTGTATATTTGTGTATATACAAGTGAAATATTTGTCTCATTGAACAAATTTAAATAAATCAAGAAGTAAAATTACTCTCTATAAAATCAGAACAATCCATTATTATACTAATAAATAAATAAATAAACAAATAAACGATTACATTAATGAAGTTTAAGCTAATAAAAAACTACAGTAGATAATTCAACTGCACACAGGGACTAGAAATAACTAGGATGTCACCACATGTGCTGTACCCAAATTTAAGGGACATCGCAAACAACTCTAATAGTCACAAAACAAGAGATAATAGTACATAAAAGCATAAGCATCAACGATAGTTGAAAGGTATTACCTATTATAAGAGAGCCATCTCAAAACACACTTAATAGAAAGGGCATCATTAATACCAGGGGTAATGTGTGCTCTTGTACGAATCTGCCATAGTAATTTGTCTATTTCGAGACGAATTTGCCAAGGGCCACCTCTGCTGTCTGGAATAATCTGCTGTAAAATAATAAAACTAAAACGGTGGTCATTGTGTTCCATAATATGCCTAGCTAAGGCATTAGTGTGGTCTTGCTCAGCAATGGCATAAATATGTTCATATATTCTAGTTTTTAACTTGCGTTCCATTTTCCCAATGTAGAACGCATTGCAAAAATTACACAATGCTGCATAAATGACCGATTTAGTTTCACGATTATAGTGGTCCTTGACTTTATATTCTTTACCGTTAATAGAAAAATGTGTTGCCACCTTAATGTGTCTACATTGGGCACAAAAGCCACATTTAAATTTTGTGCCCTTTTTGGCTTGTTCTTCTCCAAAATTGCTTTTAAATTATAGCCTCTCCTATAAGTGATTTTAGGCCTATCACCTAATACATTAAGAAGAGTTCCTTCACTTTTTATTATGTCCCAGTTTTTATTAATAATCCCCTTGATTAATTGATAATCCAAGGAGAAGGTATACAAAAAACTAGTACAATACGTGTTGCTACTCTGCTTATTTGTCCTAAAATTTGGACTAATAGTAGAACTAACTTCTTCGTGATTATCAGGGTTATTAGAGTTATAATGGCCAGTTAGAAGGGGAAAAAAATACCCTTCCTCGCTTACGTGATACCTCCAAAATAATACTAGTTAACAAGTTGATTGGGTACCCCCTAGATTCAAACATACTCATTAACTTGTTACATTCACTGTTAAAATCTGTATCATCTGTTACCATACGTGCTGCCCTGACAATCTGACCTTTTACCACAGATCTTTTTTGGTGGTATGGGTGGTTACTGGAAAAGTGCAACAGAGAGTTAGAATATGTGGGTTTTCTGTATATGACACTTTTGAACCTATGATTAATTGTGTCCTTAATAAGGAGAATGTCCAAATAGTTGATCTTAGTGTCATCCACTGTGTAAGTGAATTCTAAAAAGTCAGTCATACTAGTAATCCTTTCCAGAAAGGAAGGTATGAGATCTTTGTTTCCTTCCCAAATACAAAATATGTCATCCTGGTACCTAGTGTACCTGGTAACATATTGTTGAAATAAGTCATCTTTAAATAGAAGTGTGGACTCCCAATTCACCATTACAGCATTAGCAAATGTACCGCAAGGCTTAACCCATGGCCACCCCTGAGGTTTGCAAATAGAAGTTGTTCTCAAAAGTGAAGTAATTATTCGTTAAAACTGTCTCAAGGAGGGTTAAAGTGACATAAATAATGTCATCTTTTACTTTTTTTGCTGATAAATACTCCCTAACCCAAGCTAAACTAATAGTTTGGGGAATGACAGTATAAAGGTCCTTGACGTCGATAGTCAAGAACACTGCCTGGGGATTGTACGTTAGTTTGTTAATATTTTCCAAAAAGGACCAGGAATCTTTACATATATGCACCTCCTTATCAATAAGGGGTTTGATAATGTTGTCAATAAATTTAGCACATGGGTAAGTGATAGACCCCCTCCCGTCAACTATGGGGCGGAAAGGGGGTGCATTCAAACGTTTATGAAGTTTGGGGGTCCCAAAGAAAATGGGGATCCTTGGAGCTGCTATGTTAAGATATCTATAGGCATCCCCATCAATGAACCCATCCATTAATAAGTCATACAAAATGTTGATTTTGTGGTATGCAACATGTATTTCGTTCAAAGAAACCTTACTATAGGCTGGTGTGTCCAAATGTTCAGACATGTATTCGATATACTTACAGTGGTCCATGAAAACCACCCCGCCCCCTTTATCTGGTTTCATAACTCTTATGTTGCAATCTTTCAAAAGGCTAAGGAAGTCCCATTCTAGAGGGGAAATGTTAGCAAGGTGTTTGTGGTTGCTGTACATTACTCGATTCATTTAACATGAATTTTAAATGAGAAAAGTACTGCTGGTCAAACACAGGTAATAAAATTAAATACTGTGTTCTTAGTTTGATATTTAGTTAAGATATGTTATCATATGGTAATAAATCAAATGGTATAATCAAGTTAAGCATTATTGCATCCAAACATAAAATAAGGTCCAATGCCTCATTAATATGAATAATAAAATGGGAACTGTTATCACTAGTGTCTTTTCTTAAAAGCCTGGTTGGTAAATTGTATTTATTTATTTATTTAACATTTGTTTACTGGGAAAGTCTGACTTGGAACAAGCCAATTTTCAGCAGAGGGCCTGGGAGAATTGCTGCAGGTGCATATCTTTGTAACTTGGGAGGAAACCAGAGCACCCGGAGGAAACCTACATGAACACAGAGAGGACATGCAGACTCCATGCCAGCTGAGAATTGAACCAGAGAACCTCTTGCTGTGAGGTGACAATGCAAACCACTGCACCAATTTATTTTTACATTTGTTAACTGGGATAAGTCAGAATGGTTGTGAACCCTTTTTCAGGGGAGGCCTGGGGACAAAAGTTCCAGACAAAACTATAATAATAATAATGCCGATAGTGTTGACATAATTATGTTGCTCAAGACAGGGACATATAGTTAGCAGCACATAACTATTATACATAGCTGTCTGAGTAACAATGCCATATTTAGTAGTAAAATACAATGGGAAAATAGTTTCCAGGGAGATCTGAACTATCAGACTGCGGTTGTACAAGTGGATGAGAGGAGTTAGGGAGAAGGAAAGGATGGAAGTTTTAATTAGGAAATGGAAAGAATGGAAGTAGTAGTTGAGAAAAAGGAGAAAAAGATGGAAATAAAGGGAAAGGATTAAGGTACAGGTCAGTGAGTTGATAATGATTAGCTGGTAGGGGTTGATAAGGATAACTGGGTGGGAGGGATGCTGAAGGAATTATTGTGGCAAGGGGTGAGTGTGGGGGAGTGCATAATACAGAAGAAGAAGTTGTAAAAGAGGGTAAAGAGGAGAAGTGTTATCAAGACATGCAATGGTAAATGATGATTTGGGGTGAGATAGAGACTTTGGGAGGAATGCAAGGTTTTTTTGGTTAAGTATAAGTTTTTCATTTAACCAGATTTCTACTGAGTTAAAGGATGTTTGGGTAAGAGATTGCAGGTGTAGAAAATTATCGGATGAGCAGATGATGGTAGAGTCATCAGTGTATTGAATAAGGGAAGACTGAGTGCAGGATGTATGAACACTGTTGGTGAAGAAGTTTAAACGTATTGGCCCAAGAATGGAACGTTGTGGTACGTCAGTGTTAATAGGCAGGAGGTTGGAGAAAGAGGAAAGCCACTTAGAATGCTGGCAGTTAGAAAGGTAGCTACACAAACAGTTGTAAGTCAGAGAAACCATGAGCAGACATTTTATGGAGAAATAGGGCGAGATGATGGGAAAGGCTATGAAGATGTCCAGAAAGAGGGAGGACACCAGGTTATTGTTTTCTTTACCCTTAATGATGGTATGTGTGAAGTAAAGTAGAGCGGTAGTTGTGCTGTGGTTAGGGCAGAAGCCATCTTGGGTTCATGTGATTAGATTTATGTTTAGGAGATGCTCTAGATGTTGTTTGTAAATACATTGTTTTGAGTTTGAGAAAGGGGACATAATTGCTATGTGCCTATAGTTTGTAAGTTATGTGGGTCATCTGCCTTTGTGAAGTTAGCAATGAAACATTGCTTCCAGAGAGAAGGGACTAAAGATTCTTGAATAGATCTGTTAACTGGGATGGAGATAGGAAAATCTATTGTGCAAAGTGAAGCCTGAGAGTAGTGGGGCCCCTCCATCATGGTTGTAGCTCACAAGAAAGCAAACAGTGAGGAGACAAGATACTGCAGTCAGAAGGTAAGGAAGTTAAAGATAGCTATCACAACCCTTGTAGGAAAAGGACTACCATCTGTAGAGGGATTAAGCTAGGAAAAATAAAGGATAAAAAAGAAGCTGAAGATGCAATCAGATGTGAGTGGGTTGAGGGGAGTAAAGGTTGGAAAAGAGTTAGTGACAGAGCAAGGTGTTCAGAATTCAGAGAGAAAACTGGAGTTTGTGAGACAAGAGCAGCTTGTTCTACACACACACACACACACACACACACACACACACATGGATATATAGACAGGGAGAGAGAATACATGGTACTTAGCAAAGTTGTAGGTCAAGCAGGTTTGTTTGTCAAGGGGTCAAGAAAGATAAGAAGGGGGAGTTGGTGAAAACCATGATGGCAGACTTACCTTTGGCAGTGTGCACACTAAAGAGAGAGTTTTACTAGAGTCTGTGGTTCACTTTACACACAACAGTTAGGCCACAAATCCTTAATCATGCATACTTCTGCTCTGTTTAGTAGTGTCACAATGATTATCAGGGTTTATCCTATAGTAATGTATATGGTCCGAGCACAGTACAGGACAGTGTATAAATTGCAGAGTATTGTGGAATTCTATTCCAGTCATTCTGTACAAATTTTGTAAATGAAGTGTAAGGGTACACAGACTGTCATTTAAAATAAGCAGTCAGAGGAAGTGTGTGTATTGAATAGGGACACGGAAATGAATTGTAGGAATGAAAACAGGAAAAGAGGGCAGTCAAAACTTGTTAATGTACAGCAGATGAGGGCATGTAAATGAAGAAAAGTTGTAGCAAGAGCACTAATCACATATTAACATGGTACAGTACGGACTGCACAGTGAAAATGTACATATGTCACTGTTAGACAAGATGACATAATGCAGAAGAATGTCTTTGTTCATGTCAGGATGGTTAGATCACAATGGAGAGGACATCTATCAGGGATGTTATATACAATTGGGATTGGGTACATATTGTGAAGCTGTGAAAACTGATTTTAATATGACTGTAATGTCAGCAGAGGTCTCCAACAAAAGGGACCTTGTTATAGGCTCATGGACAACAGTAAGAGAAGGATGCATAATCATGGACAATATCAAATAATACCACCAGTAATCCCATCTCATAACACAACATATGTGATTGAGTGATCATAGATGGCTCTGCATGAATGCACTTGTACAACTATTATGACACGTCAGCAATCTATGAGGGTAATCAAGCACAGTGTCCTGACACTGTAACATCTGCTGGAGGTGTTAGCAGGGACACTGCTATGCCTGTATGTGACATTATGGTCACTACAGGATAGCTGACTGGTGTGCATGGCATATGTATGTATGTATATATATATATATATATATATATATATATATATATATATATATATGTATGTATGTGTGTGTGTGTGTATATACACACACACACACACACACATATATATATATATATATATATATATATATATATATATATATATATATATATATATATATATATATATATATATATATATAAAGGCACAATCCACACTGTCACAATGTTCCAGGCCATCTTAGTTTAGCCAAAGCCATTCTTGCATTTCAGAGAGAGGGAAGTGATTATGGTCATTGGCTAATTGGGGTTACCTGGACTACGGCTTGGAGTAAGCACCTCATTGGTTCTTTCGAGCATTTTTTAAAGTTGCTTTAGGTTTCAACTTTCTGTTACTTAAGAAGTTAACTTGTGAGTGTTTCTGCCATTTCACACTGAGCAAACTGATCTGTGATATATAACATTAAGTATCCTGTTTTTTGTTTATTTTTATGAGTTATTTATAGCACTTTTATTGTCTGCTGCATACTTTTCTAGCTAGTTTCACTGTGTGTGAGGTATTAACTGGAAATCTTCTACATTTGTTAAGCATTTGTTTGGGTTTGTTCTGATTTTTTGTTTCCCACCCTCCCTCCATATTGGTATCTTGTTCTTATACTTGGTGGCTTTGCAGTTGCCCACCCCTACTGTAAATTTGATCTGAGAAATTTCTTCCAGTCTAGTGTTATTATCTCATTCTACCTAATACAGGGAGAACATTTGAGAAGGCCAGCCCACTTAGTTTCTTAACCTTGAATTATCTTCTGCACCTCCTTTCTCTCTTACAAAAAAAAAATTTTTCTAAGCGTGTTTCCTTCCTTTCCTGTAAGTAGTCTAGTCCAGATACAGATCTGCTGCATTCAGGAATGTTTGTAAGTTTCTGAGCCCCCAAGCCATTCTGTGTTGGAGGGAAGCCTTCTACCTTATCAGTGGGAATGGTAAGCAATAGGTAGCTCATACTTTATGCATCACCGCTTAGCTACGGTTAAACTATTCCCGATGCCAAAAAGTATGTTCTTCAAATTTTCCCTTAGAACTAGCCAGTTTTTTAGTTTTGGCAATCAAATCTGTTTCTTTGAGCTTAGCACTTGTTCAGAACTCATGGTAAGCACTAAATAAGCTACAAATTACTACAGCACTCAACTTTCCTCACTTGTCTAGAGGAAAACAGTTTTTAGTACTTAATAAATAAGCATCTATCCAGACATGTCTAAGGGTCAGCTCCCGGTGATTTCTCCTGTCTACCTGATGAATTTGGGCATCTTGGGGCAATGCAGCAATTGCCTCATGTACACAGACAACCCTCACCTCCTACCACCCAACACTACAACCTGTGAGAGATGCACTTATACAGCCAAATTGGAAACAAAGCTGTCTTCACCCAAGACTGCACTAGACAGTCAAGAAGAGAAGGTAAACACTTGCACCACACCACACTCATCACATAGTCCCTCAAAACCTACATCACAAAAACACACACATAGAAACACAAAACACGCACCTACATTCATGGAGGCTCTCAATAAAAATCTGCCTAAGCAACAGGGACCTCTAAAGCAGAAACGCAAGCAACCTCTACCCCCAACACAACCCAAATGACACATAGCCCACAAACTCAATGTGCCACTCAACCTCAGCCCATAAGGCATAACAACATATTCAAAACTCTAGTCATAGGTAACTCTATAGTCAGGCACACTGATGTTCCACTCACCAGGCTAAACAAGGAGAAAGTTACTGTCAGCTGCCGGTCAGCTGCCAGGATCCGCCAGATAATGCACACACTCAGGTCCCTCCACAACAAGTACAGATATGACTTTGTCATTGTCCATGTTGGTGTGAATGACCTGAGATGTACCTCCCTGGACTACATGAAAAGAGACATGGAGGAGCTGTCCGATCTTGCACTCCAGGCAGGTATGACCCTAACCCTGAGTAGCATCCTGCCATCACCCAGAATGATACCACATTACAAGAACAAAATGAGTGACTTCAACAATTGTCTAATTGCCTATTTATTAAAGATATCCACACCTCCAGGCTAGTTGCTCAGCATAATGCATCCAAGAATATCCAAGTGCAACTAACTCTGGGCAAGACCACAATCCAAATTGTAGCTTGCTACAGATCCCCCACCATGCCCCAGGATTCCCACTCCTCATTTCTTGATACATTGGAAAATATTAGGGTACAACCTAACACCCTGATAATGGGTGACTTCAACTACCCCACCATTAACTGGGAAAACTACTCATGTAGCAACTCTTTTGCTCAATTTGTTCTGGAATTCATAAATTCCAATGCCTTAGATCAACTTATCCACACCCCCACCAGGAGCAGCAATATCCTAAACCTGGTCATTACAAACATGGGCAACTGGTGTTCCACACCAGAGGTCAATTCCTCGTTGGTCAAATCCAACCACAAGCTAATCACCCTAGACATCCACATCCTGCCCCCACCCCCCATTAGGGAAACTTCACTCCCCTTAAGACAGAAGTGGCAAACTTCACGACACCCATGCAGACAGACAGTAGAGGTACAGCTGTTGAATCCTACACAAATGTACTTTATAAGCACTTACACAAGTGCATGGATCATGCAATCCCTAACAGAACCATGATGCTATCATCCAAAAAAAGGAAGCCAATCTAGTGGTCCCCTGCCATAAACAAACTCTACAACAGAAGAAAGCAACTGTTGCAAAAAAGAGTAAAATCCAATAATTGGAGGAACGCCCTGGTCAACCTCAGTAAGAAGATGAGATCCTTCATAAAATCCTCCAAAGCTAGTTATGAAAACAAAATCACCACTGATTATAAAGACAACCACAAAGCATTCTATAGCCATGTCAAGAATCTCAATGACAACACTCAGATCTGCTCAGAGTTACAGCACAAAGGCACTAAATATACAGAACCAACTGATATTGCCAACATCCTGGCAGATAGGTTCAGAGCTAACTTTACACCCCTCTCACCCCTTAATGGGCCCATCTGTATATCGGAAGAATGCAAAGTTCCTGTAATTACAGTTGCACAGGTAAAAAACACACTCTCCAAAGCCAATAACACAGCATCCATGTGACCTGACAACATCCCAGACTGCATTCTACACAAACTACTGAATGAACTGGCACCCCACCTAAGCACCATGTTCAATCATAGCCTCACCTTAGGCTTTGTGCCGACTGAATGGCGCACAATGATTGTTATTCCACTCCACCACGGACCCCAGGAACTACCACCCCATTAGCCTGACAAGCCTCATCTGCAAGGTTATGGAACGTATCATAACGCCAAAAAGTGTATAGTCATCCCCTTTGGCAAAAACAAAGTGCCCACAAATTACCACATAGGTGGTAATCCATTAAGTACAGAAGAAGTAATTAGGGACCTGGGGACCCAAGTTGATAGCAATCTCTCATTTGACAACCACGTGGCCAAAGTGGTTAGAAAAACATTTATATAGCCCACCTAATCATGAAGAGATTCACATCTAGATCAGAGGAGGTCATCGTGCCTCTGTACTCATCCCTCATCAGGCCCATAATTGAGTACAATGCCCCTTTTGGGATGCACCTTACCAGACACTTGCAGCAACTGGAAAGCCCCCAAAAGTACCTCACCAAGAGGATCAAAGGGCTCAAACAGATGCCATATGCTGCCCGGTTAAAGAAACTCCAGCTCTACTCAGTGGCATACCACCTGCTCAGGGGCGATCTGTGCCTGATGTATAAAGCCATGTCCAACCTGGAATTAGTGGACATGCTGCACCTCAGAAAATCCAAATCCCATCGAGCTACGTGCTCGAGAGACTTGAACCTCAGCACTGAAATAAATAGGACATGCTGGAGGGACAGATTCATAACCCAGAGGCTCCCTTCACTCTGGAATAAAATCCCAGTCCAGGTTAGGCAGAGTCCCTCATTGACTCTCTTCAAGAGGAATCTTGATGAGTGGATGGGAGATCGTAGGTTTAACCCGGGTATCACTTCTGTGTCACTGTTAGACAGAGGCACAGTATACTAACCTTGAAAAAGAGCATAGCAAAATGAATTTAAAATGGGTGGCAAAAGCCAAACACATTCTGGCTAGGCTTATAAATGCCCTAGGGCAGATAGCCTAGTATGAACCTATGAACCTATCATCATGGAACTTATAAACAATGACACTGGTAATCTCCAAACTCTGGAATCCACCCAGTTCAGGTTTTTAAAAAGCAGATCATGTCTCCTAAATCTGATAGACTTCTTTGAAGTGGTCACCAAAGCCATAGATGAGGGTAAAGTGGTTCACACTCTGGAATTATAGATAAACTCACTAAACTAGGTATAAATCCCTATGTCACAAGATGGTTGCCAACTGGCTCACTGACATAACTGACACTGTGAAATTAGCAGACTCCAAATCTGACTTCAGACCAGTGACAAGTGGAGTACCACAGGGTTCAATCCTTGGTCCTCTCCAGTTTGGTCTGTACTTCTCTGAAGTACAAGCTAACACAGAAGGTCTTTGGCTAACAAAGTTTGCAGATGACTGCAAACTAGGAGCCATAATCAAAACTCCTAATGATGTGGACATCCTACAGAAAGGCCTCACTGAAACAGATGCCTGGTGTCAAAGCCATGGCCTCAAGTTCAATGCCAAAAAAGTGCATTGTTATCCCTTTTGGTAAAAATTCTGTACCCATGAACTACCACATAGGCGGTAGTCTACTTAACACCGAAAGTGTGATGAGACCTTGGGACACAGGTGGACAGTAGTCTCTCCTTTGATAATCACATCACCACAGTAGTCAGGAAATCCTTCTACGTGGCACACCTCATCACAAAAATGTTTCTCATCCAGGAAAAGAAAGGTTATTGTTCCCCTCTACTTTTCACTCATTAGACCCATTATAGAATACAGTGCCCCTTTTGGTATGTACCTCACAAGACATCTACGACAACTGGAAAGGCCATAGAAATACCTCACAAAGAGGATTACTGGCCTCAAACAGATGTCCTAGGCAGATCATCTAAAAAAAACTCCAGCTTTACTCCGTCACATATTACCTACTCAGAGGCAATTTCTGCCTGACATACAAAGCTATGTCAACCCCATAGCTGTTGGACATACTCTACTCAAAGAAATCCCAATCCCTCCGAGCTACACGCTCTAGGGACCTAAACCTTGTCACCACTATAAACAGAACATGCTGGAGGGATAGATTCCTGTCCCAGAGACTTCCATACTCTGGAACAAACTACCTATCTATATCAAACAAAGTTCCTCATTAGCACTCTTCAAGAAAAATCTTGATGATTGGATGAGAGATAGAAAATTCACCCCGGGGATCACTTCTGTGGCTCTGCTCGACAGGGGCACAGGAAAATAATTTTCATAGGTGGCAAAAGCCAATGTACATTTTTGGCTAGGCTTATATAGGCCCTAGGGCCAATAGCCTAGTACCTACCTATGAACCCATGACATCAATATTGTCAAACAGCTATGTATGTACTGTGTGCATCACTAGAACAGGTATAACACTGTGATGAGGATTCTGCACCATCAGGCAGTAATGTTTATGCAGCAAAAAGAACACATAGTCCTTCAAAACCCACACTACCAAAACCCACACATAGAAACACAAAGCACACACCCACATTTACGGAGGATCTCAATAAAAATCTACCCAAGCAGCAGAGACCTCCCAAGCTGAAACACAGACCAGCAACATCCCCAAAACTACCTAAATGACACATAGCCCACAAAATAAATGTGCCACTCAACCTCAGCCCATAAGGCAAAACAACATACCCAGCACACTTGTCATAGGTGACTCTTTAGTCAGGCACACTGATGTTCCACTCACCAGGCTAAACAAGGAGAAAGTTACTGTCAGCTGCCTGTCAGGTGCTAGGATCTGCCACATAATGCACGCACTCAGGTCACTCCACAACAAGTACAAATATGACTCTGTCATTGTCCATGTTGGTGTGAATGACCTGAGACATACCTCCCTGGACTATATGAAAAGAGACATGGAGGAGCTCTCGGATCTTGTAGCCCAGGCAGGTATGACCCTAACCCTGAGTAGCATCCTGCCATCACCCAGAATGATACCACATTACAAGAACAAAATGAGTGACTTCAACAATTCTGGTGTCATTCTAAGGGGATCTAGTATCTGTCTGCCTAGGACGACAGACCACGATGCTTTGACAGAGATGGCCTGCACCTGTCGCCCCTGGGATTCTAGATACTGGCTAAGGCTCTTGCCACCCCTATAGTGCCTTTTTTAGGCAAGGTTCAGATGCCAAATTTACCACCGTAACAGGTACAAGCAAGCAAACTCTGAGGGTAATGCTACTCAATGCTAGAGGTCTTAACCTCAAAAGGCACTCACTCGAGGCACTCCTTAAAATGGAGAACATCAACATCTGTGCAGTGACAGAGACCTGATTCAAAGCTCCGGAGAGCACTCCTGCATTACCAGTCTGTAATTCATACCACACCTTTCGACCACCTAACCTGGACCGAAAGACTAAAGGCATAGGCATGACCATATTCATTAAGGATATCCACACCTACTGGCTAGTTGTTCAACATAATGCATCCAAAATTATCCAAGTGCAACTAACAGTGGGCAAGACTGCAATCCAGGTTGTAGCTTAATTAAAGATCCCCCACCATGCCCCAAGATTCCCACTCTTCATTTCTTAAGATATTGGAAAATATTAAGGTACAACCCAATACCTTAATTATGGGTGATTTCAACTACCCCGCCATCAACTGGGAAAACTACTCCTGTACCAACTCATTCTCTTAAGGTTTTTTGGAATCCATAATGCCTTGGATCAGCTTGTCCACACTCCCACCAGGGGCAGCAATGTTCTGGACATGGTCATTACCAATATGGGTAACCGGTGTTCACCGCCAGAGGTCAACTCCTAGCTGGTCAGATCTGACCACAAGCTAATCACCTGAGACATCCACATCCCAACCCCACCTCCCATTGAGGAAACCACCATCAAAAACTACTCCAAAGCCAACTTCATGCTTCTTAAGACAGAAGTGGCAAACGTCACGACACCCATGCAGATGGAAAATAGGGGTATGACTGCTGAATCTTACACAAATGCACTGTATAAGCCCATAAACATGTGCATGGATCATGCCATCCCCAACAGAACCAAGATGCTATCTTCCAAAAAAAGGAAGCCAATCTGTTGGTCACCTGCCATAAACAAACTCTACAACAGAAGGAAGAAGCTGTTGCAAAAAAGAGTAAAATCCCAAGATTGGAGGAACTCCCTGGTCAGCCTCAGCAAGAAGCTGAGATCCCTCATAAAATCCTCCAAAGCCAGTTATGAAAATAAAATCACTACTGATTCCAAAGACAACCACAAAGTATTCTACAGCTATGTCAAGAATCTCAGTGGCAACACTCAGATGTGCTCTGAGCTATAGCACAATGGAACTAAGTATACAGAACCAACCGATATTGCCAGTATTCTGGCAGATAGGTTCAGTGCTAACTTTACCAACCTCTCACCCTCCAAAGGGCCCATCTTAATTTCGGAAGAATGCAAAACCTCTGTAATCACAGATGAACAAGTAAAGACCGCACTCTCCAAAGCCAAGAACACAGCATCCATGAGACCAGACAACATCCCAGGCTGCATACTGCATGAACTGGCACCCCACCTAAGTACCATGTTCAATCATACCCTCACCTCAGGCTATGTGCGTACTGAATTGCGCACAGTGATGGTTATCCCACTCCACAAAGTGGGTGCCACCATGGACCCCGGAAACTACTGCCCCATTAGCCTGATGAGCCTGGTCTGCAAGGCCATGGAACATATCAACTTGGAGCTTATAAACAAAGACATAGGTGACCTCCAAACACCGGACCCCAATCATTTTGGGTTTGTAAAAGGTAGATCATGTCTACTAACCCTGATTGACTTCTTTAAAGCAATCATTAGAGGCATAGACGAGGGCAAGGTAGTGCACACAGCCTATCTTGACCTCGCCAAGTCTTTTGATACCATCCTCCACTCTGGAATTATAGATAAACTCACTAGATTGGGCATAAATCCCTATGTCACAAGATGGGTGGCCAACTGGCTCACTGACAGAACCCACACAGTAAAAGTAGCTGACTCCAAGTCCGACTTCAGACCATTGATGAGTGGAGTACCAGAGGGTTCGGTCCTGGGTCCTCTCCTGTTCGGCATCTATTTCTCTGAAGTGCAGGCCGGAACAGAAGGTCTTTGGCTAACAAAGCTTGCAGATGACTGCAAATTGTGAGCCATAATAGAATCGCCTAATGATGTAGACATTATACAAAAGGGCTTCACAGAGGCACATGCTTGGTGTCAAAGTCATGGCCTCAAGCTCAATGCCAAGAAGTGCATTGTCATCCCCTTTGGGAAAAACTCGGTACCCATGAACTACCACATAGGTGGTAGCTCACTAAACACTGAAAGTGTGGTAAGAGACCTTGGGATAAAGCTGGACAGTAGTCTCTCCTTTGATGACCACATCGGCACAGTAGTCAGGAAATCCTTCTATGTGGCACACCTCATCACAAAAGGGTTCTCCTCCAGAAAAAAGGAGGTCATTGTTCCTCTCTACTCATCCCTCATCAGACCCATTATAGAGTACAATGCCCCATTTGGCATGTATCTCACAAGACACCTGCAACAATTGGAAAGGCCACATAAATACCTCACTAATAGGATTACCAGTCTCAAACAGATGCCAAACGCAGACTGTCTCAAAAAAGCTCCAGCTCTACTCCATCACATATCGCCTACTCAGAGGTGATCTTTGCCTAACATACAAAGCTATGTCAATTCCAGAGCTGTTGTACATGCTACACTTAGAGAAATACTAATATCTCTGAACCACATGCTCTGGGGTCCTAAACCTTGTCACCAGAATAAACAGAACATGCTGGAGGGATAGATTCCTATCCCAGAGACTTCCCGTACTCTGGAACAAACTACCCATTTATGTCAAGCAAAGCTCTTAATTGGCCCTCTTTAAGAAAAATCTTGACTACTGGAAGGGAAATAGAAAATTCACTCTAGGATCACTTCTGTGGCACTGCTCAACAAGAGCACAGGAAAATAATTTTCTTGGGTGGCAAAAGCCAGGGAACCTTTTTGGCTAGGCTTATATAGGCCCCAAGGGTCGATAGCCTAGTATCTACCTATGACAGTAGGTATGGCCAATAAGATGTGTGACAGATCATTGTGCCAAAGGTGGTAAACTTCAGATACAGGAAGATGTGTATAGAGATACATGAAGAAGGGTGCATTGTACTCAGTCATTGATGTGCTGAAGGCTGTCAACTATTGAGGGATGTCCTGCACAAACTCAGTAGTTGTGTTACATAAAAGGCAGTAGTCATCACTGATGCCATATGCTGGTGGGTGTTCCACATGCCATATACCCCCAGGACATAGGTCACATACCAGTTGGTCTGCTTATAGGGTATGATATCTACATTATCCTTAGGTTGTGCAACTGTTTTCCTAACATACCCCCCCCCCATGTTTGCGTTTCATTCCATGTGCTATTGTGGCTCTGGCAGCAGTCATTGGTGTGGTTTGATGTTGCTTGCATTATACTAATATCACAGCTGGAGTCAATGATTGCCCAAAATCTGCAGTCCTCCATACAGCTGTTTGGACAAAAGATGTGTATCTCATTCTTGGCATCTGTAACATAAATAATGCACAGAAAAGGGTCTAGCAGACAGCTGTGATGTATGGACCTGATCAATGGACCAGAGACATAGGTAACTTCACACATTTCAATTTCATTTATTTAGGTGCCTTATATGTCATCCACTGGTCTACCCACTTCATGATATAGGTGTTTATGGCCACATCTGACAGTGTTAAATGCATACCTCAGGAAAGTTTTGTGTCAAATGCCTTGGCCTAGTCATGATCCACAGGATGATAGTGTTGTCATCTTGCATGTCTTCGATGACCTCTTTGAGGACATCTAACACATGTAACAGACATGGATGTAGCATTAACAACTCACACATATATCTGTCGCACATAGCCAGGCTATTACTAGTGTTTGTTCAGAAAAGATTCATGATGATATGTTGATCTACCTCACAGGAAGTGTCTATACATGCATGCATCAGGTGATGACCGCCCCCAACTCAGATGGATGCATGTTGATGCACACCCTTCTACGGGAACATAGTTCACGTGGAGGGTGTGTTGAAGACTGTATCCAACTGTGTCAGGTAGGAGTATATTCTGAGTCACATTATAGGTGATCTTTGATGTTGTCACAGCCCATTGATGCTGTGTGAGAAGCTTGGATAAAGGTCAGTCAGTGCATACTGCCTATCTTGATCTGGCCAAGGGTTTGCACACAATCCCTCACTCAGGTTTCATTGACAATCTCCCCTAGCTGGAGAGCTAATATCACAAAGAGGCAATGTAGAAAATAAGATTAGTAAAGTAGAAGTAAAAAAAAATAGAAGTTAAAGTTATGGAATGCCTGAAAAGTGAAGAATTTGATGTAGAAGGTCTAGCACAGGTTACATCAGAGCATGATGGAATGAGTCTCCAAAGTAAGGAGAAACAGGAAGATCAGGAGAGATCTGAAGAAGTATGGACATATGAAAGAAAAAAGAGATTTAATATGGTGTAATATCTATGCAAAGGTGAAAGCAAAACTAATAAATACAAAAAGAGCAGCACCAAAGATATTTGAAGAGTAATACAGGCAAAGGAATCCAGACATGGAAAACTTTACAATACAAAAAATAAGACAAAGATGAAAAGTAGAAAAGGAGATCAGTAATGGAGATGTTAAAGACATAGAAACTGAGGTCATGAAGTACCTCCAAAGTGAAGGATTCAGTGTAGAAAATCTCTTTCAGAAAGCACCACAACAGGACAAAGCAATGGAACACCAAATTAAGAGAAAAACAGTGGAATGGGAAACAGTTGGTCAGGTGGCTTATGAAGATATTTCGGAGGCTTCCACAGAAAACCAGTATAAACATGCACTTGAAGCCGGACAGTAAAGGAAGGAACAGGAAACTGTGGAAACTCTGACACAGTTAATGTTGAGGAGTGATAGGCCAGTGAGTTCTCATATGACAGAGCAATGGATGTCACAGGAAGATGTAGTAGAACTTTCTATAGAATGTCCACAGGAAATGGAAAGCAAAAAATTTGCCCTCAGTCTGAAAGAAACCGAGCTAAGAGAAGAGTTGCTTGACTTAATAGATAGACATATTAAGATCAATTAAAGCAATAGACTGCAGAAGGTCAATAAAATCCAAAACGTCAGAAGATTGATAAAACAAATGAATACAGTAATTAGGACCATCCATAGAGATTCATGCAATATAACAGAAGTAAACAGGATATGTTAATGTGCAGCTAACTTAATAACTGATAAAGTTCTACCACAAGAACACAGGGTAGTAAAGGGGAGAAATCGAATACCATCATGGAAGTATCGAACAGAGAAAACTATAAAGCAACTAAGACAAAAAGTGTCAGTATTAGTAGAGTATAAACGAGGGAACAGATCAACGCAAATACTCAGAAAGACAGATGTGATAAAAGCAATGTGCAGTATTAGAACAGATCAGTATCTATCACGCACTATCACAAATAATGAACTAAAAATCTCAGCACGGTCAGAAAAACTTAGAAGATACATAGACAAATATAAAGGAAAAGTACAAAATAAACAATTTATTGATGACCCAAAAAAATTTATAGAGAACTGGGAAATAAAGTAAAAAATTGAATTCCACCAAAAAAAGAAAAAAAATAGATACATTTTGGAGAAGTATCTTTAAAGATCCTGTGGAACATAAAGATGTTAAATGGATAGAAGTAGTAAAAAAAGAATAAGAAGTTTAAAGGTACAGGATGTAAAATGGGATGAAGTAACCACCAGAGAGATTGAAACAAAATTAATAAAAGCTTCTAATTGGAATACCCCAGGCCCAGATGCAGTACTTAACTTCTGGTTAATGTATTAACATCTTTGCACGAAGATTTAGCAATGAGTAAGAATTATTTATATGTGCGCCCAGAACAGACACCAACCTAGCTAACAACAGGAAAAACAATGCTCCTACTTGAGTGAACCTGCAAGCTACCCTAAAAACTATAGACTGATAACTTGCCTTCAGACGGTTAAACTATACACTGGAATTGATGCCGACAGAGTTTATAGTCATTTAGAAGAAAGCTCAATTACGGCAATACAGCAAAAGGGCCAAAAGAAAGTCGTATGGAACAAAGGATCATTTCTTGCTTAAAGTCATAGTGGAAAACTGTAAAAAGGGGAAGAATTTAAGTATGGCCTGGATTGACTATAAAAAAGTGTTTGATATCCACATTCAAGGATAAAAGACTGCTCAAAAATGTATAAGATACACTCTACACTGATTGATTTCATTGATTACATTACAGTGACCACAAAACAGTGGCATACCACTTTACAATTAAGGCATGATAAAGGACAACTTATTATTTGAGCGATAAAAGTCCAAAGGGGGATATTCCAGGGTGACTCTCGGTCACCGCTGCTGTTCTGCCTTGCCCTTAATCCATTAAGCTGTCTACTTAACAGCTTAGGTTATGGATATAATTTGGCTCCTAGAAAACAACAAAGTGCGAAGACTTCTCATCTTCTCATTGTTGACAATTTGAAACTGTATAGCTCATCAGAAGAAGAAATGAAAGGATAACTGCAAGTTATCAAAACTTTTTCAGATGATATAAAAATGTAATTTGGTCTTGATAAATGTGCAAAAGTAATCTTTAAAGCAGGAAAACAGCAACACCAAGAAAACATCAGTTTGGGACAAGAATGTGATATAAAAGAACTTGAGCAAGGAGTGTATAAATATTTCGGAATTGATGAAGGATCAACAAAAAAATACATGAACAAATGCAAGTTAAACTTAGTAAGGAGCACTTCAGAAGACTTAAATCAATCCTGAAAATAGCTTTTACATCTAGGAACAAAATCCAGGCTATAAACCAATTTGCTCTTCCTGTCCTAACTTACAGTTTTGGAATGATTGACTGGCCCTAACATGTGCTGAACAGATTAGATAGGAAAACAAGATGGATGCTTCATGCTCACCAAATGATTTTTAAAAATCAGTGCATACCAAGATTATATGTTCCCTGTTCTGAAGGAGGGATGGACCTCCTTGAAATTGATTGCATGTATAGATATTCAGTTGTGGAACTCCACACAACTCTGCTGACCTCATAAGACTCAAACATAGTGAAAGTGTTGAAACATGAGGAAAATAAATCTAAAATTACTTCCCTGCTTTGGCTAGCAGAAACATATCGGCGTCAAGCAAGAATTGAAATCAAACCACAAATAAATAAAAACAGGCAACAACTGAATGTGACAAAAAACAAAAGAAAGACTATAAAGTGAAAGACCAGATGAGAGGGCAAGATGTGGAAAAAGCATAAAAATAGTCACAAGTATAGAAAGGTTCTGGTAGAAACTCATTTTGATCAGGAATGAATGCAGGAATGGTTAAGGACAGGTGAATTTAAACCAAGAGATAAAAGGTTAATATTGGTGGCCCAAGATAGTGGGCTTACATACATGTTGGTTTACAAAGTCCATTGAACTTGTGGGAGAAACAGACAAATGTAGATTTTGTAAAACAGAACTGGAAACAGTTGCACACCTCATTGCTGATTGTGACATACTAATGGCAGAAGGACTCTATACTGAAAGGCAAAATAACATGGCAAGACTGTTGCACTGGGCATTGTGCAAACATTATGTTACTGAAGTTGCTGAACAACACTGGAAATATGAGCCACACAGCATCATAGAAAACGATGGTCTACATCACATGGAATCAGCCATTACCAACAGTTCAAAAGATAGATACTTGAAAACCAGCTATAGTCATCCAGGAAAAGAAGACAAAAGTAGCATTGATCATTGAAATCACCACATCTAGTGACTACAGTGTCCTGTGTACAGAGAGCCACAAAGTCATAAAATAACAGGATTTGCAAACAGAAACGAGATCAGTGTGGAAGAAAGATACCCAAATAGTTCCAATAGAGGTAGGAGCAATGGGTCTTATAAAAAAGAGTCTATAATTCTATTTAAATTTGCTACCAATACATGTAACTCCATACGAATTGCAGAAGGAGTCATTACTGGACACACTGCAGGTGCTGCAACAAGAGCTTTTGGCTGACAAGAGTGAAGCAATACTAATTTCATGAACTCTTATCATACTTTGACTTAGGAATGGGGTCCATTCCCATCATGATATTTGAAACCCCAAAGATTTGGAGACATTAAAAAAAATGGGGATCAACTCTTACATCACTAGATGATTAACCAATTGGCTTACTGACAGAACACATTATGCGAAAGTTGGTGAATCAAACTCTACCAGAAGAGCTGTCACCATTAGCATAACCCAAGGATCTGTGTTGGGCTCTTTACTGTTTGGAATCTGTTTCTCAGCACTCAAGGCTAAAGTATCCGACTTTTGGCTTGCCAATTTTGTTGATTCTTCCATATTGGGAGCAATCACAGAGTCCACCAATGATGACAAGCAAACCAACATTTGTCAGTGCATTATTACCAAAGATAATAGCAGCATCAGAAAAGAAAAAGTAAATCCTCTTCAATAAATTGCTCAGTTCTAAAAATTCAATGGAAAAAAACAACAAAAAGTGCAACAGAAACAAAGCGAGTGGATAAAACCAGCCAATACTCTAATAAAAATGTTGAGTGCTTTCACAAAACCACTTTTGCTTCTTCAGATCATATTCAACAACTAAAACACCATGAACTAAATACAATTAGGCTGTTCCCCTAGGCCACCCCAACCAATAAACACACAGACAATTATGGTTGCTAAGTAACTGGTTATGCAATGCTAGTACAGTTCAAAGACTAAGCATAAATGATTAGCACTCTGTCTACTTTATAAACTATTTTTACAAACATACCTCTTTACATCATTATATAATATAAATATATGTCTCCCCTAAAAAATCAAACATACTAGGTTTCTAAAGCTTTTAATTTCAATAAATATGAAATAGAGCAGTGTTCATTTAAACTAGATCTATATAAGACATTAAAATGCAGTTGCTAGAATAATTTTCTGGCTTCAGGTCTCAGTGTCCATGGTCTCCCTCCCACTATGTTTAACCTGTTCTGAAATACTGAATTTAAAATTATGGCCTGGGCAGTCATTAATGTGTTTGGCTAGAGCATTAGTATTTTTGCTCCTTTTCCCATCATAAATATGTTCATTCATCCACTTTTAAAGGGTGCGTTCAGTCTTACATATATAAAATGAAACACAAACCAGGCAGAGGCTCACATATACCACTTCTTTTGATGTACAATTACATTTATCTTTCATTTTAAATTTGTGTCCATTTATTACAAATTCTTCACCTACTTGCTCATAGCAATGTCCCACATGCAGGAATAAAATGCTTTCTCTAATGTCAAGCAACTGCACACGTACACACACACACACACACACACACACACCAATTGGCATCAATGAGAATCCATCTAAGTACAATGCCTGGAGAACACTGTATTTAAGGAAAGTGCCAGAGCTCAAGTCTGACTAGGAGAGTGTCAGAAAACAGTTTATAGGTCAGCAGTGTCTATTGAGGAGAAAATGGTAATAACAGTGTCCCACATGCTGGTGTAAAATGTTCTCCCTAATGTCAAACCAGTGCACATGCATACACACACACACACCTCCCCATTGACTGTAGTGAGAACAGAACTCCTACCTAAGTACACAGACTAGAGAACAACGGCAACTACGACACATGTTTGACTTTTACAATACTGCAGGACAACTTATAGTGGATGACATTAGCACTGAATGTTGGAGAGAAGATGTTGGGAGGTCTGAATGAAATGTACTTCTGTGATGGCTTGGTGGTTAACTACTGTGACTATGGTGTATAGAGTCCTGGGTTCGAGACCTGCATTGTTCATGCTTGAGGGATAGATTCCTGTCCCAGAGGCTTCCCATATTCTGGAACAAACTACCTATCTATATCAAACAAAGCTCCTCATTAGCACTGTTCAAGAAAAATCTTGATGATTTGATGGGAGATAGGAAATTCACCACGGAGATCACTTATGTGGCTCTGCTCAACAGTGGCACAGGAAAATAATTTTCTTGCGTGGCGAAAGCCAGGGTACCTTTGGCTAGGCTTATATAGCCCCTAGGGCCAATATCCTAGTACCTACCTATGAACCTATGAAATGGAAATGTAGGCATGTGCAAGTGTCAATATATTGGCAATCCATGGAACTGGAGTGGTAACTGTCGGTTACACACTTATGCTCCTCTGACAAGAAAAGACACACTCCTCCCAGTTGAGTGAATAGAGAACAAAACCCCTACTTATCTAAGGACACAGACTAGAGAACTCAGTACTTTGTGTAAGCACCATGGCACATGTCTGACTTTTACAAAGTTGCAGGACAACTTATAGTGGATGACATCTGCACTGGATGTTGCTGAGAGGCCTGCATGAACTGAATGTGTAGGCATGTTCAGCTGTCAAGATATTTCAAGTTATACATGTTATCAGATTGATAAGTGTGAAATATGAAGTATTTGGTGGTTATGTTCCAATGTGTAGATATACTTTAAGACAGCTTTATAAATTTTATGCAAACAGGTGTTCACATTACTGCAAGTATTGGGAAATCATAATGTGTAATGCCATTCTAAAAATGTGCATGGTGTATACTACAACATTTGTAATTAATTTATATAGTGTAGTTGATAATTTGTGAACAATTACCGAGAGACTAGGGTAGCAGTGTATGGGGGTTAGGTAACAGTTGTCCGCATTCTAAATATGGCTAAAAATGCAGCTCTCTCCCCAAGAGCATACAAAACACATCATCCATAGTCTCCTTTAAAAACCTCATTAGTCAAAATCTCAAGTAAAGTTGGCAGTGCAATGACTACTCCCCAGGCTCGAGAAAGCGGATAAGGTACACATACTAAGCCTAGAGTACTTGATAATTTTCACTCTTACAAACATGGGCTAATGTACAATGTATGTACTGTACCTATGTACTATGTATGTATTCTACTTATGTTCCAAATTTCTGCTGTATACCACAAATCTATTAATTACCTTTATTTTTAAATGAATATTTTCTTGTTTCTTCTCTACACTGTAACTGTTGATGTGCTACATACCACTGTAAAAACATGTCTATTGTAATTTGTGTGTATACTGATCATATCTAAATATCTAAATGTATCTGTAATTATTTTTCTGTGTGGAGCTTTTCTCCCCGAGCCTCTGCTGATAAAGGACCTTTTTGGCTCAGTCAAATGTAAAATAAAATAAATGTGACATCGTCTTAGAGCATTCACATATTTTTTCTGTTTTCAAATGCTGTTTCATGTCATGAACACTAAATGGACAGTAAATAAAAGTAATGCATGCTATTGTCCACATTGCATAGAGCACCACCTAGCAGCTCGTTTGTGCAATGGCTGAGAAAGTCTTTGCATAAGCAAGATACACATTTCTGCCAATTTCCCTCTTTGTACATAGCTGAGCAGTGTACATAAGTGAGCCTCAATGCTATAATTCTATGAGTTCCCAGTACTTGAGAGTATGAGACACACCTACTGCTTAGCTGACTCTGTGATAACAGTTGTAAATGCAATGACACATTTCTATTTCAGCCTAGATGATATAGTGTTCAAATCTAGGTGTATGTAATGCTTTTAAGTAAGTAGTGATAATGCATTGAAATTATACTTTACACTGCCTTCATCATATGTTACTGTGTGCTGATGAAGTACAGCTTGTTTAAGTAGCATTGCACAGAGGTAACCATACCACGAAAGAGACGTGCACAGGCACTTGGCATTGATGCACAATGCCAAACTCCATGCAAACATAAAGGTTAAAAAATGAAGGGCTCCATTGTTTTTTTAGTTTTATTTTTTTGGTATTTGTGTATTGTGTGTGAGTTTATTTTTCGACCAGATTATAGGAGTTCAAATGGGGTAGATAGGAATGTGGTAAAATAGGGGGCAAGCACAGGGAAGAACAAAGGGAAAGCAGTATAGGAATGTGCAAGAGGGAGCTTGGAAAGAACCATAGCTATCCATTTCTTCAACAATGTAATATGAAAATATGTACAGAATATTAGCTGAATTTGGACTGTTACCTCCACAAAGAAGGGTGACAACAACACAATCATGTTGTATAATCAATTGTAACAAATCAAGTGTGTCCGTGTGTCAAGGTGTGTGTGAAATGGATAGCTATGTATGGGATATATATATATATATTTTTTGTGGGACAGGTGCCCATTGTTTTCACTTCAGTGAGAGAGGAATGCTTGTCAAGGTATGTTGCTATTTCTTGGCAAAATGTGTTGAGTAGGTAAAGAGGCAAATGCAAACATCCAAGACAAACAAGACAAGACACAGGGATGGTGAGGAACACAAACATTTGAGAGACACCTTGACTGGAGTGAGGGAAGGGACAATGCAAGCTCATGCCCATCAAACATGGGGACAGTGAGAATCTAGTCCTCAGCTGCAGGATTGCCATCACTATCCCCTTACTCTACTGGCTGCTGGAGTGCTTGCTGTCTTCTCCTGTAGACAATGAGGTAGAGCAGCCTCTCCATCTGACATAGACATACATCAGTGTTGCTGTGTATGACTCTATGCATGGACCCTGGCATCTCCTGCTGTGTGATGAAATCCCTACCTCTGCCAGTACTTGCAGAGGGTACTACAGCACCAGTGGTCAGTGTTTTGCTACCTGGGGGTGCAGGTAGTGCAGGGGCGGCAGAGGCAGTACTACAGGTGTGCTGGGCATCTGTGCTGAAGCTGGTGGATGAGGGGGCAGACTGACACATTGGGGTTGGCCCACTTCACTGTGCTGTGAAACATTTAGTGATGTGTTACAGATGTATGACATGGAGACATTTGATAACACGTAATAAAAAAAAGAGAGAAGGTTTGGGGTAAAGCAATAAACATAATACCATCACATGTGACATACAATACATTATCACAATAATACAACTATTTTATCTGATGTTTTACATTTAAGTATACTTGCTAACAACTACAAACTATAATTACTGATTGCTGAAAGTAATCCTTGCAATGTGCAGATATTGTACATATGTTTAGTCCAGTTGTACAGATCTCAGTTAACAGCAGGGCATTTATGCCATTTGTGCACAATGTATTACTATTAAAGAATTGCAGTATCATATAGTTGTTACTCGTGGTATTTGAACCAACAAACCCTGACAACAGTCTTGCACTTGACTCCTAAATTTGGTTTGTGCTACACACTTATGCATGCATACTTGCTTTTACAGTTAGTATATGCATGCTAACTTTGCTACTACTGCATTGAAAACAAAAACATTTTTCTTTAAGTTTAAATCTACAATAATACTTCAGTTGTGCTGTATACATACCACTTGCTTTCCTCAGTCTCTCCAGACTATCAGCATAAGCTTGCCTATTTGTCACAATTTCAGGATTAGCTGTGAAACAAAAAGAGCAGAAAACCATTATGCATACCAGTCTTGCCTGTATTCAGCTTACTTAAATATTATAAATTCTCTTTATTAGCATACTTACACAACGGTGGGATGTCGCTAGTTTAAGACTCATCCAATCACTGGTTGAGTGTATCCCTTTTGTGGCATTTTAGGTCATTGAAGTGGTGCATACAGTGTTCTCCAGTGCATGTGATGCCAGTCATACTGGATACAGCCTTGGCCAGACAATTCTAAGCCTCAGACTTGTACTGGGAGCCAGAATAGTCCCCCCTGCAGAAGCCTTTGGCTGTGGTGCTTTACCAGGAGTACAATAAATATTCAGGACTCCTGAACACCCTCCATCTGCACCTTCCATTGGGCAGCTTCTCCTCTAATGCCAGACAGGTCTAATCCCAAAATTAAAGAAATAGAAAATAATTATTTCCTGCCAGTTTCTGTTATTGTATTTACTGGAAGTGTGCAAACCCAAGAAATTATGCCAACCATGTTTGTGTAATGGTAAGCAGGGAGGAAAGCAATTTTTAAAACTGGAAGGTTAATTTAACACTTGACATTAGTTTGGGGGTGTCTGCTGTTGTAGCTGTTAGGTTATTTAACATTGCTGACATGCAATGGTGGCATGAATGTCCTGACCTAACATGTTTGGCTTTATACACTGCTAAAATTGATTTTTACAGTATGGGATCCAAATCTATGCATAAGGGACAAAGCATTACCTTCCACTGCAGTGATTTATCATCTTTGCCACAGAAGAAGTGCTTTTTGGACATAGTAATGAATCATTTGTATATACAGATGACAGACTGAGGTGTTAACCATGTATGTGTTTGACCTGACAAGGTTCTTGTATATAGGTTCATTTGTGTATGTGCTGTGGCCATCCAAGTCCAAATTGCAGAATTATACTTACAGAAACATAGTAGATAGTATATTCTCAGTCATGCATCTAAACCTTCAAAACACGATAAGGGTATCTTATCCCTCATACATATGATTCATCTCAGCTGCACTATTTATAATTATGTGGAAAGTGTTATAATTGATATTTAATATAATGTGAAATGGAACAACAGTAAAAACATCTGAAATTTCCTGTATTAGAACCTAGGGCCATGTGTATGGCAGCCCTACACTTACACCTGTTACCACAGGAATATTGAAATAACACTTGTATATTTTCCTGTTAATTAGTATAAACTGGACTGCCACAGGAGTAAAAGTATGTTACAATTCTGGTATTAGAGCCCAAGACCATCTGTATTACAACCCTACACTTATACTTGCTACCACAGAAATTGTTACATAACAGTTGTATAATTCTCTATTCATTCTTACGTTTTGTGTAATAACTGCCAAGCAACACTGCTTAGAGTGTTTGTGCAGTGCCCAACAGGATTAATAGCATGTATCCATTTTAAATAGTTGCTGTCTGAATTCTGTTTGCAGGTGTGCAATGGCTGCAGGTGCTGGGAAAGCTTACTAACCACTGTGCAATGTCACTTAGTGGTGGTGTGGGATGGAAAACATAGAATGCAACAATGTATCCTTTTTTACCTTTATTCTGTCTGCTCCTTGTCTGCAGGTGTTCTGCTTCTTCCTGTGTGGCCCACTAGTCCAGGTTTGCGCACTGCTGAGCATCACACAAATGAGATAAATACAGCTAAACCTGATATTTGTTGTGTTCCTCCATTTCCCCTTTTTGTGCTAAGCCAAGCATCATGCAAACACTGGCATTAAAAAGATAACAAAAAGGAAAATGAGATATAATGAAGAAAATAAATCTATTAAAGAAACAACACTACAAAATGTATGTTGGTACACATGAAATATTTATACACAGGTCTGGATTTGAACTTGCCCTCTAAGGAACCTTCAAAACACAATAAGGGTGTTTTATCCTTCCTTGGCACACAAACAGCCTTGCATCAAAGAACTAAAATCATCATACGTACAACCAACTGCAACATCATCCACAGTACTAACAAAACATATGAGAGTTTGTACATGTGTTACTTTCAGTGATCACACAACAATTTATGACTATTGATTGCATAAATGCAGCTCTGTCCTTTCTCTCTGTTTGTTGCTTATTCTTGTTTTATCTTATCAGTAACCTGAGACATGGAGTCTGTAAGTTATTGTGTATCATTGTCCTTCAAATGTGTGAGATTATTAAATGGCAATAATATACAGTTGTCAAGGAATGAAGGGGATGTCAGATGTTAATGAACAGAAACTGTGAAATGCTTGTTGTTTACTTTTAATTAAAACCTTGATACAATTACTTCTAAACTTTGGAAGTCTAACCTGACTGACACACCCACTGAATGTAGGGGAGTCTGAATTACTGTTGTGTTTTCCATCACCCTACCAGTAATCATTCACAGTTGCAATCCATTAGCAACAAACACTGGAAGTGCTTGCACTATGTTTACATCTACCACACAGAACAAAGTATTTGGTATTCAGCAATTCTAATGAGTTCACACCTCATTTGCATCATCAACATGCTCACAGCCCTGAATATACACTTTAAAAAGGGAACTATGCAACTAGGGAACACAAAGATCAGGAGGCTTGTTTATGTGGATAAGAGAAGAAAATATTTCTTTGGGATTTGTCTGCACAGAAGACTACTGATCTTGATAAGGTATAAGTATGCTTGCATTTTTTTGTTTATATACCGGATATGCTGAAATTTCAGTAAGAAAAATATGTTTATATATATATATATATATATATATATATATATATATATATATATATATGAACAAATTTTACTTTTATCTGTATGCATTTCTTAGAAGTGTACTGATGGCATAGGCTTGTTTGTCAGGGCATTTTACATTTTCAGATGCACAGCCTTATTAACTGTCATCCTGAGTGCTAATGGTACAACTGTTTTTTCTTTACACTCTTCTATTGTTATTTCTATGAAATGCAAATGTTCTACATTGTTAATGATACAAGGGTGTTAGCCTTCTAGGATGGCCCTTACACACCTCAATGGAAGGGCTGGCCACATGTAGACCTTACTGGCAATGGCATAAAGTGGAATATTCTGTGGTAAATGTGTACACGTTTCAGGGATAGTTTATTTGATAGCACTTTGAGTATTTCACTGATGGTTTGTTAGTAAAATGTGTCATTTACCTGTTTTGGTGAAGGGGAGCCAAGTTGCATTTCTGTTTTGGCAGAAACAAGTTTTACTATTGGTGCACTCCTTTGTCTTGGTTCCAACCTTGCTTTGTGTGTGATTGTAATATTTTACAATCACACTTTACAACCACACAACTCCTTTTTTTTATATTTGAATATCTTGACTGTTTATGTTTCTCCTGTGGGTAATAGTGAAATACTACCTTTTATGTGTCGTATCAAAGTATGACTTTTATTTATGTGATATTTATTTGTATTATCCTTTTTTGTGTTCTATGTCACCTATAACTATGGCACTCAGGCATCCCAGTCCCTGCCAACCCCCTCTCAGTAACACTGAGAAAGAAGTAATTGTGGAAGTATTTAAGCAACTTGGTGCCTTTCTGCTTGAGAAAGTGACATGGAAATATGTCTGAAAGAATAAAAATTTAACAGCAGATAGTGGCTGATGTGAATGCAGTAGCTGGCCAGAGTAGGACATATGATCAGGTGCGCCATAGGGTCACTGACATGATTTCATTGGCCCAGAGCAGAGCAGGAGCAGTGGCCCATGAATGGATGGCTACCTGCTGGGGGCCTGCTTCAGAGATACCACGGACACCAAATGAAGAATTCATGTCCACTGTCAAGGATCAAGACAGCTCACTGGAAAGTGCACAACAGCATGCCATGGATGTTGGTGCTGCTGTTTCATGGAAGACAAGTATGTTCCAGGAGGACCTTATAGGTAGGCCTACGTATCTCAGTTATTAAATACTTCTTGCATAGTAAAATATTGACAGCAATACTTCAATTATGTTTAACATTAAATTTATTTTGGGAGGGTATAGTTGTAGATTAATACAGTTAATAACACATTCTGGTTGATTACACATGGGCTTCTTGTGGACATGTAATCTACGTTCTTGCTAAAAGTATCATTAATGGACATATAAAGGGCAAAAAGATTTAACCTCCTGTGTCACTATTCATTTTAATGATGGTGTCCATATCTTTTGCCTAACTTCTGCTAGGACCATCCAGTATAGGGAGCCTACAATCATCTGCACATGGTAAGCCAAACATTTTTATGTCAGTACTGATCAGCAGTTCAAAGAAATATTTAGTTTGTGATGTGGGTGTCAGAACTGTGCTGAATATTGCTGTATTGTCTGTAATAATGATGTCACTGATAGTTTGTTAGCATATATTGGACTATAGTAGTGTTTGTTGCTTATTGTCACAGGTGATCCTGACTGTGGAAGTGTGGGACTCTGCCACCTGATGTCAAAGTATCAACAGACTCTGATGATGATGGTAAAACAGAGGCACAGTTATGGGATGCAGAGGTTGAACCTGAAACTGATGGTGACATTCAGCCACCCCCTATAATTCCATCCAACATAGCCAGTAGGCCTCTGACAACCCATTCCAGTGAGCCCTCAGATATTGGACAGGTGAAGGGTGAGAAACTCAATCAGGACAGTGTGGTTTCTGTGACTTCTGTGCCTGTTGATTCTGACCATAGCCAAATTGGGGGTGATGTGCCACAAGGGGTTTTTAAGGGGTGCTCACAGGAGGCCTGCTGTCCATCCTCCACCTGATCCAGGTGTGTCTTCCCATGCCACTTAACATATTTAGAGTTATCGTGGAGGTGCAGGCACATTCCATCTGACTGGGGACATGGATATGCCAGTTCAACTCCTTCCTTGCATGGCTCATACCTGTCAAACACACCAAAACATACAGCTAGCACAGAACGTGGCTGTGTTCTTGCAGACACTCACACACCTAGAGGGCCCACATAGACACACACAGCATTAGATGGTGAATCCAAGAAGCTTAAAGCTCATCTGACTCACTGGCCATTTGTTACTTTAACCAAATGTCTGCTTGTTTCTCATTCTTCCTCACATGAACTCATTTACCTTTTGTGTCAGCCTAGGCTTCCTGCCCCCCCACCCCCACCCCACACACAAAATGCCCTGTGCAAGTGATGATAACTGTGCCGTTTTCTAACTTTTGGATTCAGAAATACATAAGCTTTGTGTCTGATGCACAGGGTGCATAGCTGACTTAGAGCTTAGTATGCGTGTGTCGGTGATGTTGTTTTGCTGGTTATATTTTTTACATATTTTGGTCATAGAAAGGTAGACAGTTGAATGAATCAAAACAGTTTTTTGCATCAGTATTTTTAAGAATTTTCTCAGGGCTGTGAAGTCAGAAATTGAAATGTCTCTCATTACTTTCTAACTTCTCTCTAATAATTTTCAAGTACAAAAGTAGGAGGCCAAACTGAGGACATTTAGTGATCATCAGTACTTTTGAGACGTATGAATGTGTGAATCATTCATACCTGAGTCATATTACTTGATAGAGGACACATGCATCCACATACGTCTCTGCTGTCACATGTTAAAATCATTGCTGTACAAATCATCCACCTTTTACTTACTTACATTACCAAGGAACAACATGCAAGGATATGCCATTCATTTGTATTATTACACAATTCTTTTTTAACATTCCAGGTTCAACTCTTACTTTTTAAATACAGCAGTTGCTCCAGTTTTATTTCAGGGGCTGAGTCTGTCTGATACTAAGATTACAAAGCCATTAAATGGGTAGGTAAAAGTTGTGAGCATTGCCTGGCACCAGTGTTACTATATGTATGGGTATAGAATGAAGGTTTTAGCCCCTTAGGTTTGAGTGAATGTGCTGTGCATTGTCTCTTAGCTAGTGTAAGGGCATATTGCCCATGCCTATGTATGCCTACATCCATAGCAGCTGCTGTTTCCCCCTTGACTCCTCATCTGCATATGGCTGTGGTGACATTGAATGTGTGACCCTTCCCCCCTGTTGATCCTGCTGTAGCTGTTTTGTTGGGATGATGGCACAGATGGAAGATTTCAGTATATGTATGTGGATTGTACTGCAGGGCTCCACCAGATGTATCTAGGTACAACAACCGTGACTTCAGCACCCCAAACATACAGGTGTGTGTGCATTTCTTATGGGCATCATCAACCACGGTTCCAGTGTATAACCTGCATCTGTCAGTAAATGACCTTGTGGGATAATACCCTTAATGAACATCAGATACAGGTGGGAGGTGTGCTAGATATGTGAGTCATGGTAACCTCCTTGTTTGCCAGCACACACATTGAAGATGAATCCATTAGCATTACACATGACTTGGCAGTTAATGGAGTGGAAAACCTTTCTATTTATGTAGACCCTTCCCTGTTCCCTGGGTGGTGCTGCCTTGATTTTTATATGTGTACAATGTATGGCATGCAGTACTTCAGGTTAGTGTGCTACAGGGAAGAACTGTTGCATATCTGTGGCCCTGTCCTCAGGGGTGTGGGGAAAATATTTGTGGTCACTGGTATATTGTAGTATAGCATTCAGTAATTGCAGGATCCTGGATGTCGATGCCAGCATGTCTCCTGTTGGTCTCCAAATGGCTTGTGCAGCTAAAATTCTAAGTGTTAAATATACCTTTTTTTCCACCGGTATTGGCTCCCCTCGGTTTGCTCCAAGTCTGACTTGATGATTACAGAGTTTGCAGAGTTCCTGCAGTGTACCTTTATCTACCCTGTTGTGCTCTACAATTTCTACCTCATGCAGATTGTGGTGAGTTATCTGTGGTCTGAAAACTCTTCTCCTTCTTGGCCATGATCAGTTAGAAGCAGAAGCGGCATAGATGTCAGCCTGTTGCACATATACATGGATTAAAGCAACAGCAGCCCCTAACATTCTTTCTGTGCAGACTCCTTTCCGTGGTTGTATTCCAGTAGGTTTTAGAATTTGCAGGGAAATCCAGCATTGGGTCTATGTGGTTTCTTATAGCTTGTTGAATAGCTCCTGCATCTTGGATCGGTTGATTATCATGCAATTCAGCTACTTATGCTGTAATTAGCATGCCCAGGGTTTACCATGGTTGTGCAGCTGTGTAGAGCTGCTTACTGAATACAAAAAGGTGTGCCATCATGTGCATCTTATGGTCTTCACAGACCATGTAGGATTTATTGAATCCTCCTGATTGTATATAAGCCTTTCATCTGTCACCACAAGAAAACTTACTCTCACAAATTGGATTATGATCTTTCACGGTTATTTCTTTTTCAGAGGAATGTAAATAGCAAATAGATAACACATTTCACTTTGAAATATATTGCATTCCTTTTTTTACTGATTGCTATATATGCTCCTTGCACAATTTATGGCATTAATATATTTATTAATTGATTCATAGATGAAATTAAATTAATTAAAAATGTATGCATTTCCTTATGTTGAACATCTACAAGTTTCTAATCATTGTTCTCAACAAAAAAATTCCTAAAGTCCTCATCTGGGGTAATGTAGAGCTTGCATTACATAGATCATGGTTACCCGATTATATTTAGTCTCCCTCATGCAAACATTTATACCTTGAAAGAATCACTGGACATTAAAGTTGTTTTCCCATTTGAATATTTACACCCAATGTATCCATATCATTGCTGAAATTTTGTCTACTATATCACAAGAAATTTACACAGCTGATGTATAGGTCTACTGATATATGATTGTCTAAGGTATTGGTGTACCCTAACAAATTCTTTTTAACTTGGTAATTTGGGGAAAAACAGCCATTATAGCCAACTAAGTTTTTTCTACAACATTACAGTATATATGTATACGTTTGTTAATGCTACACACACAGAATGATTAACTGAACTACTGCTCTGTTACTAACTTCACTGACTCTGCTGTGGCACTTTCTTGTAAACAGAAATCATCATTACTCTCTCTGCCTGCAGGTATGCAACTGTATTGTCCAAACTAGTTACAGTTATTAATCAGACATGTTACTATGTCCTTCCTTAGGTTTCTAGAATTAGAGCCTCTTGCATAAGACAACACTGTATTATTTGGTGTTATTTTTAGGAATGACTTCATGTCATTTCTCTATGAAAGCAGTAGCAAAGGAAGCAATTTCCATAGCCACTTTTAGAACTCCTACTGATCATGCCGCTGAAACTTTAGCCGTAAAAATAGTTACACGACAACATCGCAGTAAGCTGTTTTTTTCAATTCTTTGACAAGATATCATACGTCCCCATGTAACTATACTAACTGTGAACTCAATGTATCTTGCAGTTAATAGAACTGTTCGTGCCTGATGGAGAATGAAAATGTGTCTGTATCCAAACCTAATATTGCCACAGACATCATCTCACTAGCTATATTCTGCAAATCCCATACTGATAACATATTACCTCCTTGATTCTTCTATTAATTAAATATATTAAATTCACTGTTGTATTAATATTATGTGCATTAATGCATGATTATCATTTTCCTTTGAAGTTGCACTCCTTTTCAATCAACCACTTACTTTATTAAGCGTACTATTCCCCCCATCATCTATTGCTTACTACTCTGTGTAATATATTTACATACTGCAGTTATTAAAAGGACTATCAAATTCTTCCTTTACACCATTGTGATTTTGAAAGTTTATTTTGCACTCACTTCTATTTTATCTTGCACATCTCTCTCCCTCTGCATAGTGCCCAGTGAGTCGCCTCTTGGTTTCTTTCATCCCTAAATTAAGATATTTTTTAAGTCTGAATATCATAGGTTTTGAAATCATAGTTGCCTTTAATTCCACATTAGTTTGACTTGCCAGCTAAACAATGGCATTTTTGATATTTCTCCACTGTCCTCCTTTCTACATTTTTTATATCTGTAAAGGTTTAATTGGATGCATTGACCCTTTTGAAAAAAAAATAGTCAAGCTAATGTGTTTACTTATTTGTCTTTAATGTTATTGTTATGCTGACTGAGATTCAGTGGTTGGTAGTTGTTTGCAGAGTTTCATATTATAACAGAAGCTGGATGTGGTAATAGACAAGAAACTTTGAAAAACTGCATTATCCAGTTGTAGACTGGCAATTTTTTTTTAAATGTTCAATAAATAAATAATGGTCAATTTTCATTTTTAGACTGTATTCAAGTACATATGGTCCCAATGACACTCAGACTCTGGAGGTATCCGAATGGATTACAAAATAGTTCAGTACTCCAACAAGACATTTTGGACCTACTTGACAAGATGGGAGTCAAGTATATGAAGATTCCAGAAGGCACAATGACAAGGAATTGGACAAAGCTACCATAGAAAATTATTGTGTCTTGTGATGACATTATCTCTGACTTACTGTTTCACACCTATGAGGCTGAATTTCAGGAAGTATACCATCATGTTGACAACCATTATGAAATTGTAAAAAAAAGAAAACAGAAGAAACTTTTAAGAGACAAAAATGATTATAACAACAAGAAAGCTTATTCTCTTTGGTTAAAAAGGTTATGTTCTCAAACTGCAATACACCCTTGCCTAAAACAAATGATGGTGAAGCCAGTGAGGAGAAGTATGACAATATCATTCAGAAGGATGATTTCTTATGCCTTCCCAGCAATCTCCCCCAGAGGTTCCCAAAAATAGCACAGAGGAATCAGATGAACACACCAGTGAAGATGACCCTGGTACAGTTCTCAGGCAGAACAGTGAGTACAGCAATAGGAGGAGACAAGGATGGAGAGGTCATTCTCGGTGAGCCCTTCATAAAACTCAGGTACTGTGATATAATTTAATTGGCTTATCATTCTCAACTGTAGTCATCTTGAGATAACAGAACATTATAGTGACTTACATTTGAATGAGTTCACCTTTCTCCTTGCTGTCAACATACATTTAGTAGATTTGCTAATTGAGCTAAAATTGTATTCCAGTAAACTTAAAATTTGTTATTCAATTATTTTGGCAGGGGTACTGATCAGCTGAGATGAAAAGGTGGCTTTAACCCCTTAAACCCCCTTTGGTCCCTCCAATATATTTGTTTGACATGCTGTGTGAGAATGATATTATAACAGTTGTTGCTCACAACATAATGCTTAAATACTACAATCTACGTAAGGAGTAAAAAGTTATTAACTGACTTCCAACATGAGAAATTTATCAAGTTAATGAAACCTGATCAAGGTGAGTACAGGGGCAGGATTGTTCTATTGGATTATTTCAAATACTTAAGCAACATTGTGGGATATTTGATTGAATGCAGATTTTATAGACTCCAATCTAAAAAGGAAATCAATATAGCCTGTCCAAGGTTTGCTAACTGAATTTAAGACTTATGTTTGACCAACATGTTCCCTGTGACCAAATGTGAATATTTAAATGTGAAAAAAAGTTATTCCTTCTATATTTTGTATCCTCAATACTCAAAAAAGTATCTTGGATCCTGCACTGCTCCCAATAGTTATTTATGTGGACTTGAAAACTGAGCCTCTTGCATAACTGCTGAAGGCAGAGAGTTCATATCTTTTTTCTGTAACACACCCATGGGCTTAAGGACTCTTAAAGTTTTTAACCTTAGTGGCTGGATGAGAATTTTTAACAGACTCATTTTTGTGATTTGATGTGATAGATTTGTTTTTAGTGACTCCACATGAACTAGGACTGGAATGGTTCCAAGAATCATATTACCTTAACCCCATCCTAACTAAAAAATACATTAATATTATTGTTGGGTGTATGGAGATGGTACTGAAGAAAAACTTTTTTTGATGGTTAATATGTGAACCAACCATAAATGTTGCAATGATTGCAGATTCAGCTCCAGGTGTTTGTTAATATAATCGTTTCATACTCTGAGACTAAATATGTTTTGAATATTATGTATAAATCATATATTAAGATCTAACTACATTTTTAGATGATATTTTTTATGATTTGGATGGGCAAAACAGCAAAAGTTGTTTGGAATTTTAAGGTATGTTAACAATACTGAACTGATCCAATTTACCAGTAAATAGGGTTCAGATTTTATCATCTACTTGGGTGTTGCCTTAGTTAAGAATCACAGCTACCAGAAGTGTGAATCAAATATATATATAGAAAGCCCACCTACTCAAACAAATACTTTTACTTCACCAGCAATCATTCATTTTGTCAAAAATATAACTTGGTCAAAGAACAGATGGTAAAGTTGTCTAGACTGGTCTCTAATGATTTTACATTTCAGAAAGATTAAACTTATAAAGGTTTTTTGACAAAGGCTACCCCAGTGAATTGCTAACTGACATTATTGAAGTGGTGGTCAAATATAGGGAGTCAATGTTTCAGTCCATTCTTAAAGAGCCTAGAGTAGTTGACACAAATAGTAAGGTAGATTCAAAAGACTACTCCAAAGCTCTGATTATTCCATAAAACAAAGGGAACAATGATATAAACAAAATTATGAACACCTTAGTTAAACAAATTTGAAACAGGCAAGCACATCAAATACATTGAGGGGAAACACTTTAAAGAACTTCATGCATATTTAATTTACTTTATGTATTGATTTGATTACTGGTAATGCCATATGTATGTTTTATATTCACAACACAACCTGATTCTAGATTTTTTTAACTTTTAAAGTGTTTTTTGGACATATATATATATATATATATATATATATATATATATATATATATATAATTGTACATTTATATTTCAAATTTATATTTACTAAAGCAAGTATTTTTAATATAAGGGTTTAAAATGGTTCTGTAACTCTTAAGGATAATGCCAAATGACGGATTCATTTTGTATGCATGATGATGTCATCTTTTATCTAACAGGAAGTAGTTTTAAAGCCCAGGAAGACTACATAGCTTTCGGTTTTGAAGGAGTTCCTTATATTATGGAGTGAAACTGCTTAACTTGTAGATTAAACTTTGTGGTACTATCATGGATCAGCTTTCTTTTATACTTTTAGATTTTTTATACTTTTTTTTGGATTTTTTTTTATTCTTGGTTTTATCTAAATTAACAAAACAAGTCTGCTATCTCCAAAGAGTAACACTTGTGTGAATTTAAGATTTACTTGTGACTGTATGCTTTAAGAAGTAAACATATCAATTTCATCTGCACGTAAGGGAGATGTCAGCAAATATGCTTACTTATTTCCACCCGCTTATGTGTCTGCATCATATATAATATATATGCAGCTTTATGGAATATTCTCAAATGTTGTAAGCCTCTGCATTATTTGTAAGTTAATTACTATTACCAGAAAGAGATATGTGCTACCACAAATCAAGATTTAATAAGAATGGGGGTTATCCATTCTGGCAAATAACATCATCCAACCTCCTTTATTTTTGCCTTGTTTCTAAAAGAACTGATGATGATGTGTTGAGGCTGGCCCTAATAACAAAACTATTTTTTGTGAAATTTCAAAAGTGTTTAGCCCATCACTCTTTGCATGACCTTTGATAAGGGACAAAACAGTAGATGATATTGTTGCAATGATTGTAGGAGACATGCATGATCAGGAGTTGTAAAACAGAATGCATTAATCAGCGGTAAGTTTAAGTCATGGGTACAGTACACTGAGAGGAACATACAGGTGATTTAAAGAAAAGATATATTAGCTGTATCTACAAACTGAGGTCCCATGTAACATTCAGGAAAAATTTAATTTAGATGCAGTGGAGGCTGTCGCACAGAAATGAGATTTACTATCTATTCTATTATAATATATACTGGATCTTTAAGATTAAATGCATTTTATCCACCAGCAGTGTTAAATGCTTTATAAAGATCTACTGAAAAAATGCAGGTCAGATTGTTGCTGATGATTTTGAACAGACAATTAATGTAACTTGCAGAGTATGGTTACTTTGGACTTTTTCATTGGTGGATGAAACTAAACTGTCTGACATGGACCACTAAATGCCAATAAGATTAGCAGTATGGTTTCATGCCAGGAAAGAGCACTACAGATGCAATGTTTGCTCTGAGAGTGTTATTGGAGAAATACAGAGAAGGTCAGAAGGAGTTGCATTGTGTCTTTGTAGACTTGGAGAAAGCATATGACAGGGTGCCTAGAGATGAGTTGTGGTATTGTATGAGGAAGTCGGGAGTGGCAGAGAAGTATAAGAGTGGTACAGGATATGTACGAGGGTAGTGTGACAGTGGTGAGGACTGCAGTGGGAGTGACAGACCCGTTTAAGGTGGAGATGGGACTACATCAAGGATCAGCTCTGAGTCCTTTCTTATTTGCAGTGGTGATGGACAGGTTGACAGATGAGATCAGACAGGAGGCCCCATGGACTATGATGTTTGCAGATGACATTGTGATCTGTAGTGAGAGTATGAATCAGGTTGAGGAGACTTTGGAGAGATGGAGATATGCTCTAGAGAGCAGAGGAATGAAGGTCAGCAGGGCTAAGACAGAATATATGTGTGTAAATGAGAGGGAGGGTATAGGAATGGTGAAGATGCAGGGAGTAGAGTTGGTAAAGGTGGGCGAGTTTAAGTACTTGGGATCAACAGTTCAGAGTAATGGTGAATGTGGAAGAGAGGTGAAGAAGAGAGTACAGGCAGGGTGGAATGGGTGGAGAAGACTGTCAGGAGTGATTTGTGACAGACGGGTACCTGTAAGAGTGAAAGGGAAGGTCTACAAGAGGGTAGTGAGACCAGCTATGTTATATGGGTTGGAGACAGTGGCATTGACAAAAAGGCAGGAGTCAGAGCTGGATGTGGCAGAGTTAAAGATGTTAAGATTTGCACTCGGTGTGACTAGGATGGATAGGATTAGGAATCAGTATATTAGAGGGTCAGCTCATGTTGGATAGTTTGGAGACAAAGCAAGAGAGACGAGATTGGTTTGGACATGTGCTGAGGAGGGATGATGGGTATATTGGAAAAAAGATGCTAAGGATGGAGCTGCCAGGTAAGAGGAAAAGAGGAAAGCCTAAGATAAGGTTTATGGACGTGGTGAGAGAGGACATGCAGGCGGTTGGTGTGACAGAGCAAGATGCAGAGGATAGGAAGAAATGGAAAGAGATGATCTGCTGTGGTGACCCCTAACGGGAAAAGCCGAAAGATGATGATGAACCTAGAATTCTTACTCCAAAGACTACCCTACTTTAATATACCCAATAACTTCATTCAGATCATCCAAACTCTCTATAGCAACTCATACACATCTCTATATATAAATAAAACTTGGTCAAATAGGATTCTAATAAAAAATGGAACAAGACAAGGATGCCCATTATCACCCGTCCTGTTTAACCTATACCTAGAAACACTCTTTCTATACATTAAACAAAATACACACCACAATCCTCCATCAGCACACAACTTTAAAATATACCTCACAGCATTTGCGGATGATCTGAACATATACTGTACTACACCAAATTCAGATATAAACAAAATAATAGCTGCAACTGAACATTTCTTGACTATGTCTAAGTACAAACTAAACCTCAGTAAAACTAATATTTTCCCCCTAAAAACACCAAAACTCATCTCACTAATACCATTGTTAAACACAATAAAAATAAAAGAAGAAACTAAATACCTTGGAATCACCTTTTTCCAGAGTAACAAAGACTTCTACCAACACAATGTAAACCTTAAATGGCAAAATATAATGCAAGACTGCAAAAGATGGAACAACCTAAAACTACCATTCTTGGCCAAAGTATCAATAATCAAAATGAACATTTTACCTAGACTAATGTATATATTCATGACATCACAGACAATAATACATAATAAATTCTTCAAACAAATTCATATCTACCTAGATATTTATCCTTACCTTAATTGTTCAATACAAGAAATGAGGACCAACTTAAACCTCCCTAAAACACACATAATAATCCTAAGACAAATCAAAGAACTGTGTTCCAGTTGCCTCCAAAATGATGCTATGACCAAAAATGACATAGAAACTTGTAGCATGTTTTGGAAAACTATAATCACAACAAACAAAACTTTTACTAATTCATATAAAATGATAAATGAAATCAAATACCAGAAAGACTTCCTCTTCTCTAACGACTGGAGAAAAATTAAACCATCCATAGATGATTGGCAAATAAGTCAGGCAATCAATCTAACACTGAAGATTATACCCCTCAAAAAGTTAGCATACACTCAGCTCATGATCAGTAATAATACTTATTTTACACCTGCAATACTACACAAATTTAACACATCAAAATCACCTTTCTGCCCACACTGTAAGAACCAGATAGCTGACTTAATCCATGTATTTTGGAGCTGTAAATGTATCTATAAACTCTGGAACTCTCTCAAGGTACAATTACAAAAAATGGGTTATCAAACATCAACATTAACTTGGGAATTCACTCTATTACACATTCTCCCATCCAACATACCAAGAAAACAAGCAAATACACTTTTAACAATCTTCCTACTAATGAAACTGTATATAGCTTTTAAATAGCTAGATACTATAAATATCTATTGGGAGGGTTTTAAACAAGCTATACAACACCTTTTAGCTCATAAAATAGTAACAGATAAAAGAAACAAAAACATGAAATCTAGAGAAATTTGGGAACAAACCTTTAATGTCATGTTAGCATAATTCATCACACAGCAACATAGAACTACACTCTAATGTAACCGAAGAACACATACAAGTTCAGATATTACAAATGTATATACTATCTGTACAACTGTGGAATTAACAGTAAAACCATCTATGTACATAGTGTAAATAGATATGTTGTACGACCTATATCCTGTGGTATTGACATCAATGTATAACACATATATATATATATATATATATATATATATATATATATATATATATATATATATATATGGTCATGTTGTAAGATGTATTTTTTATCTCTGACATTTATTAATGTAAACATAAACATAAAAATTATTGAAAAATAATAGAACAAATGAAGTCTCTATAGTGGAATTATGTTTCTCCTGAGAGTGAAGGACCCAGTGCAAGTTAGGACAAGAAGGAATGAAAGCAAGTTATTAAATCAATAAGTAAATGCAGCAAAAGAAGTAGAACGTGGGACAGAGAATTAATTGAGACATAATCTCAGGAAATATCTAAATGGAGTACAAATGTAACTGGTTCTATGCTGTAGCTTATATTTTATATACAGTGCAATGATGTATTAGGACAGTAAGTCATGGTGAAGCTTTCAGCAGAGGCCGAAGAAAGCAATCTATATCTCATTGAGAGTTAGCATATCGGGTTTGGTGCATCACTTTTCTATTTTACATCTAAATGGCACTAGTCTGAGTTTTTACCTTGAAGTCCGAAAAGTCCTAACTGAAGAAAACTTGCCAGCCTAGATGTCGTATAAAAATGGCAGCATATAACAAAGGGATTTGTAACAAATTCAAGTTCAGGTGTACAACAAAAATAAAACGAAATCTCTCTAATGCAAAAAATAGCCATCAATAATATTGTAATGGAGGCCACACCAGAAACCAAATCTGTGTTGGTGACTTTTATAAGAAAAATTACAACAAACTACAGAACCAACTTTCAGTTGAGCCATTCATTTGAGACAAGATAGAAAAGGGAGATGGCTAGATGCTTATCTACAAAAGCATGAAAAAAAGGAAGAGGCAAATGATCAAACCATTTCAACAATCTGTTACCCGAGTAGAAGTCCACCAAAAGCCTGAAGGTGAATATGCCAGACTAATCTTGTTAATTTCAATAGCACTACTACAAGACTGTATTCTACTGAGTATTTTTTTCATTTTCAGGGAAAATTCGGCCAAAATGTACTAAAGGCAGATTTCTGTAACTTGGTACTGCATGTGTACAACTATAATGATGACCCATCCTCGCACAGACTCAGAAATTCACAGCACTGCACATAAATACAGACAAAAATAACAAAACTATGAGATCTGTTTTAAGCCTAGTTAAATACCCACACAGGGAACAGCTAACTCAGTGCAAACTATTTTCATCATGCAGCATCGAACTGAACAAACCATTCACTTATTCTGCATCAGATTTATGTAATGATAAACAGATCATTTCATTTTATTGCTACGATGCTACATATTGGAGTTCATCAATGCAGTTTTACCAGTTGCTGGAGGTAAGCTAAGGACAGCTGTTCTGTAATCTCATAAGCAATCAGTGTAGATGGAGAATAAGTACCTCCAGAGAGAATATATTTTAACTATGGTTCATCTAAATACTGCTAGTTCTACATTGTTATAATATAAATGTAAACTGATCAATGAAGATTATTCATTGAATATAAACGCAGGTGATATTAACACTGAAATGCCAAAGTACATAATGTACTAGCAATCAGCCAAATAAGAAGCACACATCAGAAAAAAAGGTATGACATATTAAAGCAAGGTCAGTCCTCATTACCTTTTTATCATAACACAGCAGTAAGCTGCTCTGATATACAGCTAACAGAAACAAAGCATTATATCTCTTTAATGCAAACAGTGTAAAGCATAACATGTTTGGAATAAAGTTTAGCCTTAACGTGCAGTTGCAGAAAATCCCCAAAGTATAATAAATATCCCTTCCAAAACAAGGCTTGTTATTTAAATTCACATACACATTTGGAATCACTTTATTTTAATGAAGTACATCCCTGATTAATCAAACTGACAAACCAGCTTTGGAGAGGACTCAGTGTTTCAGTAGCTATGGAAGAGTATGTTTGAATAGATACAGAGGTTTATGGACTAGGATAGCACATATTCTGCCAGTTTATTAGATATGTTTGACAAATTAGGAATCTAGCATTTTTTTCATTATTGTTGTAGCCAAAGCATTCATATACAGTTTTCAGTTTAAATTGTGAAATTATAATGTAGTCAAGTCGTTGAAAAAAACTTTTGTAGAATGGATTTTGGAAACAAGGAATTTACCAGTAATGAACACAAATAATTCTGGGTCTCTGATCAGAACATGGTTAACTACAGGACCTTTAAAATCTTAACATAAACTGATACAATTTTAAAATGTCTGCTGTAGTAATGCAAACAGGTGTTAGGATATCATGTCTCAAATTTTCACCTTAAATTTCAGAAGAAATCCATGTATGTGAACACCATAATGTTATCTGTATGATTGTCTTGTTATTTTTGACTTGACTTTGACATAATTGTTTCAGTGTTTATCTTATAAACAGAAGGTATAGGGTTTAATACAGACCTGTGAAGGGAAATTGACTAATCTTAAAATGTTAGTACTTATCTATTCTTGTTTAAATGCTTCAGAAAAGGGAGTGTGGAGGAAGAAAGCTGTTGTAATAGGTGACTAGTTTGACTGACTGGTCTAGAGTATCTGTCATCCTGAATGGACGAAAAAGGTGGTATAAGAGAAATCACTATCAATAATAGCAACTACCACTAAACTGGAACATGGGAACTGCTTTGCTTTTTGTCTGCTTTTCTGGGGAAATAGGGCTTAATTAATAGGATTTGCTTCTGATTTTGGGCTCAGTGTTCTGTTCAAAGTTCAACTGATTGCAATGAATCATGTCGTAGAAAATCGCCCTTCACAGAAGAAAAATAGTATACCACTCTCATTTCAGGAATCAAAGCTTCATCAGAAAGCCAGTTAACTCAGAAAGTCTTTCTGATATCTGAAACCTTGATAAACTATGTATCAAAACTTAATTGATAAATTGGAAAGTCAGAGTGCTATATCCACTTTTATAAGAGCTAATTGTTACCAGCATTAATCCTGGCTCATAGCATATTTAAGATTGATTAGAGTATTGTAGAGAAGTTTCAATAGGTACTCATTACAAGAAAGGGCTAAGACATGTTTCATAACGTGTATGGGATTAAAGGGTATGAGAGAATAACTTAATAAGAGAATGAATAACAAAAATTATACAGCAACCACCCCATTAATATTCCAAAACATGCACGCTGATTGGTCAGCATGCCCGTTGTAAATCAGACTTATACCGATGGAAAAAGGTCCGGTCATCCGGACTTTTTCCATTAGTACAAGTCTTTTTTTGTGTGTGTGTTGAACAGCAACGGAGAAGCTCCGATGCTGTTATCTCACTATGTTAAACAAGTTTAACTTAGCGAGATAGCTTAAAAAAAAGCAAAGGAGTTCTTCCTTTCTCTGTTGATTTTTTTAAACTATCTCTCTATGTTAAACACTTGATGTAACATCCAAATTTCAAACTAAGTGTATTTGCCATTCCAGCTCTGTTTTTCTAAGAGTACATATTTGTTTCCATAGAGGGGGGTTGTTTATGATGTTTACCAATGTGTGAAATTTAATGCTGGAGTGATCAGTTACCTCCATGGAGAGTTTTGGCAGTGCATTCCTTTGGACTTTAGGTTTTATGTTTATTAGTACTGATAAACTGAAATATTCAGTTTCTTTACAGTTTTAACTACATAGAATACTTTACATATTGTGCACTGGGCCTATAGATAGCTATCTCCATGCTGCAGTCTGCTCTGCAATTACTAAAATATGTCTTCATAAGTTCATAGGTTCATACTAGGCTATCTGCCCTGGGGCAATTATAAGCCTAGCCCGATTCTGTATGGCTTACGCCACCCCTTGATTTGAGTATACTGTGCCCTTTTTAAGGTTTAGTTTACTGTGCCTCTGTCTAATAGTGACACGGGAGTAATCCCTGGGACAAACCTACGATCCCCCATCCACCTATCGAGATTCTTCTTGAAGAGATTCAGTGAGGTGCTCTGCCTCACATGAACTGGAATTCTATTCCAGAGCGAAGGGAGCCTCTGGGTTATGAACCTGTCCCTCCAGCAAGTTCTATTTATTTCTGTGCTGAGGTTCAAGTCCCTCGAGCATATGGCTCTAAGAGATTTAGATTTACTGAGGTGGAGCATGTCCATTAATTCTGGATTTGACATAGCTTTGTATGTCAGGCATAGATCGCATCAAAGTAGGCGGTATGCAACTGAGTAGAGCTGGAGTTTTTTTAACCGAGCAGCATATGGCATCTGTTTGAGACCCTTGATCCTCTTGGTGAGATACTTTTGGGGTCTTTCTAATTGCTGCAGGTGTTGGGTAAGGTACATCCCAAAGGGGGCATTGTATTCTATGATGGGCCTGATGAGGGATGAATAAAGGGGCATGATTACCTCTCTTGATCTAGATGTGAAACCCTTCGTGATGAGGTGGGCTATGGAGAAGGTCTTTCTAACCACTTTGGCAATGTGGTTTTCAAAGGAGAGATTGCTATCAACTTGGGTCCCCAGGTCGCTAATAACTTTCTCTGTAATTAATGGGTTTCCGCCTATGTGGTAATTTGTGGGCACATTGTTTTTGCCAAAGGGTATGACTATACATTTTTTGGCATTTAGCTTTAAACCATGGCGCTGGCACCAGTTATCTGTCTCTGTGAGACCTTTTTGAAAGATGTTTGTGTCAGCTGGAGAGTTGATTATGGCCCAGTTTGCAGTCGTCTGTGAACTTGGTGAGCCATAGTCCTCCCACGTTTGCCTGTACCTCGGAAAAGTATATACCGAACAAGAGTGGTCCCAGGACAGAACCCTGTGGGATGCCACTTGTGACCGGTTTCGAGTCGGACATGGCTCCAGCAACTCTCACTCTGTGGGTTCTGTCTTTGAGCCAGTTTGCAACCCATCTTGTGACATAGGGGTTTATATTTAAGCTGGATAGCTTATCTATGATGCCCGAGTGGGGTATTGTGTCAAATGCCTTTGCAAGGTCCAGATAGGCTGTGTGGACTACCTTCTCTTCATCTATGGCTTTGGTGACTGTTTCGAAGAAGTCAACCAGGTTCAAAAGGCAGGATTTGCCCTTGACAAAGCCGAACTGGGTAGGATCTAGTGTCTGTAGGTACCCAATGTCTTTGTTTATGAGCTCCATGATGATCCTCTCCATAGCCTTGCAGACTAAGCTAGTCAGGCTTATGGGCAATAGTTTCCAGGGTCCGTAGAGGCTCCACCTTTGTGGAGTGGGACCACTGTTGCTGTATGCCATTCTGTGGGCACATATCCTGTAGTGAGGCTGAGATTGTATAGCTGTTTTATTTGAGGGATTAGTTCCTCTTGGAGTTCATGTAGGACGCAACCTGGGATGCCATCTGGTCCCATGGAAGCAGTGTTTTTTGCTTTGGAGAGGGCAGCCTTCACCCGAGCATCAGAGATGTTTGGGAGGCAGCCCTCTGCCGGGATAGATACTTGCTCTTTTGGGGGGAGGGGGTGGAGAAGTTTGCACTGAACCTGTCTGCCAGGATATTGGCGATGTCTGTGGGTTCAGTGTATTTTTTGTCGTTTAGTATCAACTCAGAACAAGTCTGGGAGTTGCATCCCAGGTTTCTAACATAACTGAAAAAAGCCTTATGATTGTCTTTGGTGTCCAGTGCAATTTTTCTCTCAAAGCTGGCCTTGGAAGATTTTATGAGGGATCGTAATATTTTGCTAGTACTGATCAGAGATGCCTTCCCTATTAGGGATTTTGCTCTATCATGTAGTAGCTTCCTCCTTCTGTTGTACAGTTTATTTATGGCAGGGGTCCACCAGACTGGACGCCTGCCCTTGGATGATTGGGTCTTGGTTTTGTTTGGGATAGCATGATCCATGCATTCCTGGAGATGTCCGTAGAATGCATTTATATAGGATTCTGCAGTTTGGGCCATAGTTTCCACTGGCTCTGGGGCCTTGAAGGATTCCACTTCGGTTTTGAGAAGTGAGAAGTTCACTTTTGAGAAGTTTTTCACTATGGTTTTCTGGGCTGGGGGTGGGGTCGGGATGTGGACATCCAGTGAAATTAATTTATGGTCTGATCTTACCAATGAGGGATATACTTCTGGTGTGGAGCATAGAGTCGCCATGTTGGTAATGATCAGGTCTAGTATGTTGTCCCCTCTTGTGGGAGTGGTGACTAGTTGTTCCATAGCATTTGAGTTTATAATTTCCAGGAACCTTTGGGCTAAGGTGCTGGGGCTTGAGTAGTGCTCCCAGTCAATGTTTGGGTAGTTGAAGTCGCCCAATATAATGGTGTTCGGAGAGATCTTCATGTTCTCCAATGTTTTCAGGAAAGCCGAGTGGGATTCCTGACTTTGAGAGGGTGGTCTGTAGGATGCTATAAACTGAAAAGCAGTCTTGCCCACTGTTAGTTGCACATGGATGGTCTCCGATACTTCATGCAATGCCACTAACCTGGAGGTGTGGATATCCTTGATAAATATGCAAACTCCCCTCCTTTTGTGGTTCGGTCCGGGTTTTGGGGCCGAAAAGCATGATATGAGGTATAGCCTGGTAGTGCTGGGGTGCTCTCTGGAGCCTTGAACCAGGTTTCTGTCACTGCACAGATATCGATGTTCTCCATACTGAGGAGAGCTTCGAGTGGGTGCATCTTGAGGTTAAGACTTCTGGTGTTTAGCAGCATTACCCTTAGTTTCTTGTTCCTTGTGCTGTCTATGGGGATGGGTTTGACTTTTGAGCCTTGCCTAAAAAAGGCACTATGGGGGTGGCAAGAGCCTTTGCCAATATCCGAAAGCCCAGTGTATTAAGGCATGCAAAGAGGTCTGAGTTGCTCTTGTGTACAGAATGAGCATTTCTGGGAGTTGCAGTTAAATGCTTTATTTATGTCAGGACCATTCATGTCTGTCTTTGAGCAAGATTCAAGGAAGTCTGTTATACTTTTCTCCCTTAAATATGAACTTTGAGCCTGTATGCAATATCTTTGCAATTTTTTGCTGTTGATAATGACCCAGTTCTCTTTCATGATTTTGCCCAGTTTTGAGTTTAGTGATCTTTAAGGTACGAAGTTACAAGTGTTGCTCAGCAATCCGTAGGTCTGGGCGAATGGGTTCACATATAATAATGTGTAATCATTGTTTATTTAATTGCCTTGTATTTTATAGCATATTATATTACATTTTTATATTTTAATAGATAGCTTAATGGGCAAATAAAAACAAAGTAACTTGCACATCCATTATTTATATGCAGAAAGATAAATAATGAGTTTAGTTAAAATATTAAGTGTATCTTTAAAAATGTTATCTATCTATATATAGATATATATATATCAAATAAAATTTCTAGCAAACATTATGGGAAAAGAAGGAAATAGTTAAAATGAATGCATAAAAATGTCATAGGGTAAGATAAAAGTTTCTACAAAAATAAATTAGGAGTTATATTACACAGAATGAAGTGCGTGCGATATTAATGATGGCTAAATAAAATATTTGTGATATATTTACTTGTGACTGATATAAGAATTAGTAGGTAATTATATTTCCTCATGTTCCCGCTGTCTCGCATACCTAATACCAGTGTTACTCATATGATCATGGTTAATACCGATATCAATATTGATCTTTGTTAATGCTAGTGACTTATATATGATATATAATCTTATTGTACAACTTTCTTTATCCTCATATATTATAAAAAAAAGTGAAATCTACAAATGCATACAAAGAAAATTTAAAATAAGAAAAAAAATTGTCTGTTATCGTCTCTGGTCCTTATTTTACACTTAGCACACATTGTAATATCATAAAGATGTTATTCTGTGATGGATAAGTGTTTTTTATTAACAGATTGAAATATATATATATATATATATATATATATATATATATATATATATATATATATATATAGGTGGCCATGGTGGTGCAGCAGTTAGCGTTGTGGCCTCACAGCAAGAGGATCTCCGGTTCGATTCTCGGCTGGGGTACATTCTGTGCTGCGGAGTCTGCATGTCCTCCCTGTGGTCACGTGGGATTCCTCCGGGTGCTCCGGTTTTCTCCCATATCCCAAAGACATGCAGTAGGTGAATTGGACACTCTAAATTGGCCCTAGGTGTCAGTGTGTGCATGTGTGTGCCTTCTGTGGAAGGTTGGGCGCCGGGCTGGCAACTCGACACCGTAAAACTCCACAGCCAATCTTGAGGGGACAGATGATCCACTGTGGCCACCCCTAACCGGGAAAAAGCCGAAAGAAGAAGATATATATATATATATATATATATATATATATATATATATATATAGAGAGAGAGAGAGAGAGAGAAAGTCCTTTCCAGATAGAAGTGAGGACTACTATATGACAGTTCTCAACTTCTATTCTCTTTTCTTTGAAAAACTGATCATAGTATCAATTATATATTTTATCATAGTCGTATGTATTGAATTCAAGGATGCAAAATGAAATGTATATTTTATTGTATGTTTGAGACAATTTCATGTATGTTGACCAATCAATAGTTTTTCCTAGCAGCAGTTGCCTTAGGGTTAGAGATTTTATTAGTATAATTGTGTAAGGTTAGTGGGTAGTGTGTTTAGAATTTCCTAATCAGACTAAAAATCTATGGATTCCAAAATGGGGATTTGTGAGTGTTTTATGTTTAATATTATGCAGTTCTCTCTTTTTTAAATTAATCATGGATAATTTAAACTATTATTGCATATGCTGTATAATTTCTTAAACAAATCTGTTCAGTTTTTATTGAGCATAATTACTAATAATCATATGAGAATGCTGCTATTTGGGTAAGTTGTAAGAAAAAAATTGAATAATATATCAGTGTAGCCTTTATTTTAAACAACATTAAAGAGGAGCTGACCTTTATGTCTTACACATAATAAATTATTAATTTTATTTTCACAAAAAAGTACTACAGAAAGCTGTACAAAAAATTTGTTTTTAAAAAGTGCATTTTTTTCTTTAGAGAAAATAAGGGCTATCCTGTTGTGGATTAGTAAAGGCATTAATACCAAAGTTTACTTATTCGTATGCAAACACCTATGAGATGTTTACTATGACAACAACTGAGTATCAGGACAGATTTATAACATTAGCACATATGCATTGGATACTGGGAATTGGATCAAAATATGTAAATGTGTGTGTGTATGTATAGATATATGTGTTTGTGTGCATGTGTGTGTTTGTGTGCATATGTGTGTGTTTGTGTGTATATATATATATATATATATATATATATATATATATATATATATATATATGAATATATTTATTGCATAATTCAAAAACTAGTCTCAAACCTGGTTTGATCGTAATCATACATTAGGTGAAGTAGATATTGTTTTAAATAATGTTCTTGAAATGTAGGTTATTTAAGAAATTTATCTGATATGTTACATTTAATAGATATGAAATCTGAGACTGTTTTTTATACATTACTCTTATACTTGGAAGGGGAAACAGTGCTAATGTAATTTAAATGTTTAATGATTTCAATTACAGCATTGATTCTGTAAATGCATGGCATGTCAATATTTGCCACAGTAATCTTACTTTTAGACTGGCTATACCTTACAATTGCCATTTGTATATTGCAACATTAGGAATTTTATCAACTGATTAAATAAAGAAATTAAACACTATATTTCATTTAACAATAATGGAGATGTGAATAATAATATTCTATGGGATTCTCATAAATTATATATGTGTCTATATAGAAAATTACATCTTAATACCCTAATAAAATAACACACATATTAATATACCAGTTGTCCAAATAATGTATGTTTTTTTTTTTCCAAATGGCCTGTTTACCTACTATCAGCATACTACTTCATACTCCCCTCCTTTAATTTCATGGTCTTTTTCTCTCTTCACTGGACGTTTGGGGTTGGAAAAAGTTTTTAGATTAGGGATTCCTAGATAGGAGAGTATAATGAAAATAAAAATAAAACTTTTCTTATTCTTGTAAAAAGTGTCATCCATAATAATATAAAACAGGAGGAATTCAAGTAGAGGGATAAGCTAGATTTAAAGTGTAACACATAACCAACAGTGAAAGGAAAAGTTGCATCTGGAGGCACTTGCAATTACTGCTCTTAATACTGTTGGCAATTGTAGTACTTTTTTATTCTATTTACAGAGCATAATTATTAATTGCATTGCCATATCCAAGGTTGCATGTACACAGGCTGTGCTGTGCTTGTTATTTTGCTGCTGACAACTCCATGTGGGCTGATTTCGTGTTTAAGCATCCTTGAGCACTCAGTGATGCATCATTACAGTTGTGCTGCTCCCATTCTGCAGAGATTGCCTTATTACTAGCTTACAGCAGTGTTCCATCATGTCTAGATACTGCCTTTCAACAGCTACAGCAAAACTCTGCCTCAGGCCTTTGCTTTAGCTTTGTTGGACTGCTTTTGGAGAATCACTGGGGTTGAGCAAGCCTTGACTAATTGTCTCCAGCTAACATGAGCGATGTGGCATCTTCATTACCCTCCAACCCCAAGATCAACGCATTTATTCCTGAGGTTCTCTTCCTGTTTTTTAATGACATTATAAACCATCTTAAAGATACAGATACATATCAGAACAATTTCCACTCATTCACCCGCTCCACACAATCCATCACAGTACCATTAATATTCTTGTCCTTAATCACTCATTCACTCACTCATTGTCTATTTTCTTAATTCACCACATTCCTTCTGACAGTCTTTTTCCAACTCATTTACACAATAACTGCCCAGTAAATATTCACTCTTCCTCCCCTTTTTACTACCTTCTTTTCCAATCTAAAAACTCACTTCTTCCTTTCCCAACCCACCTATCAGCTCCGTTAAATAACTTTACTTTACCCAATTCATTTTTATTCCTGACTGCATACCAACTCCTCCCCATTTTCTATGTTTTCATATTATTTTATTCATACTCAGTACTGCAACTTCTGTCTTTGATTCTCACCTCTGTCCATCTCACTTCTTATCTAACTCGCTCACTACTTTCTTAGATTCTCAGCTGTGTCTGTCTCACTTCTTATCCAACACACTCCCTACTCTTAAAACTCTTAGCTTTACATAACATCATTCTAACTCTTACAGATCTCTGTGTCTAACGGTATAACTTCACTGCCTCCCCAGCTCATCACAAGAAGCTAAACTGTTCTACTACTCCCTCCTCACCAACTACTGAATCACTCTTATACCTAAAATTTCATCCTAGCATAAGCTCCAATTTACACCATTCTAGCCAAACTTCTTCACCATCATTTGTTCTATATTTAATTACCCTCTTGCCTGCTCTCTGCTATAACTACAAAATTAGTGTCTACTCACTACCATTACAGAACAAAAGATAAAAATAAAATTTGCCTTTATTGAACAAATTCACTGTCTCCAACATTCTTCTGAATTTAAACTATGTGGTGGCATACACCCTGACACAGGCCCTCCTTCCATGTCTACCTCTCCAATCCCTATCCCTCTGGTCAACTGTAATAACTCCAAAAACTAAACTTTACCTCCAATATATAAGGATAACATTTGTAAAAAAATGTCACTGAACTGCATGCCCAGATTTCTCATTGTACACCAGGCACTGTTGTCCTTAGAGATATATAGGTAAAACCTCATATAAAAAGACTCAGAAATTATTTCCCAGGATACAGCATCATTAGAGCTGATCTACCTGTCCTCTACTCTAGCACATGTAAAATTTCTGCTTTTACAAACACTGCTCAAATTCAATAATATAACTCTACTTGTTTCACACATAAAATTAAATGATCATGAATGCTTTTGTAAGAATTGTACTATATATACCCCAGTAACAATATATCCACCTTTGAAGACATACTTTACTGGGTCTCAAACAATACTCTACCAGCGAAACAGTTATGCTAGCAATGTCAGTATCAGCTTTAGTACCTTCACTTTTAACTATCCTCTTAGCATCACATTTCATACAGTTTATTACTTCTTCTACTCTCTACAACAAATCAAAGGACACTAGTCCCATTCTTGACTGGATTATCCAGTCAGGAGGAGTATCAATATAGTATACCAGTAGCACAAACCTGTCACCTTTCATATCTCCTCTACCCTCCTTCCTCAATGCCAAACTACTTCTAAGTAACATTAAAGTAAATGTGCACAAAACAATATGTGAGGCAGACCCTTATATCGCAAAGACAATATCAGATGACATCCTGTCTTGGCTATCTGATAATGTGCACATGGAGACAATTGTAGGCAAAGTTAACATCAGCTTGTCAAGTCTTACCTCTGAAGTAATGACGTCTACTATAAACCTGAACAACACCTCCCAACCTGTTAGTGAATATAAAAGAATCAGCCTGAAGAATGGTAAAACTGTCACGCTATTTAAGTGCCCATGGCAACTTAGCAAGCACACTTAGTGACCACCTGCCCATATATGCACGAGAGAATGCCATACTTCCCCCCAAGGATCATGCATATAAATCCAGTCACAACATGAACAACTTTGACCCACAACTGTTTAACTCCTCACTACAGTTTCACAGCTGATGCTAGATGATGCTGTTGACTGTTTCAGTAAGATATTTATGGAACTGCTAAACATCATGCACCCCCCCCCCTCCTTAAAAGAGTGCAATACAACCCTGTTCCTTGGCTCACACCTACTTCCAGGAATTTAATGAGTAATAGAGATAAAGCCTGGAAGGTGTGGCTCAATAATAAAACGGAATCTTTAACAATATTAATACTTATTAAATAAAACCAAATACCAGGTAAAATATGAAAAGAAATTTTATTACTTCAATTTGCAGAATAGATGCTATAAAAATTGTAGACAGTTCTAGGCTACCATTTAAGTTTTAGCAGGGGGCAAGCTCCACTGTACCCCCCACACCCCCTGCAAACTATATATTCCAACTCCGAGATTGGACTACAGTGAGGAAAGGGATACATTTCCGAATCCACACTGTACCATAATCTTTACGCTTAACATTGAGTACATATCAGCGAATGCACATTTGCATTGGCTGATATTTAGTCTCGCTCTCATAACATTCGGCAACACAGAAATTGTTCATTTGCCGTTTGTCATTTCGATGTTCTTCGAACCTACCATCAATATTTTGATAGTAAACCTAATTTTAGACCTGTTGCCATCTTATGTACCCCACAAAAAAGTATTGCAAGATGTGTCCATAAACAATTGCCCTAGCATCTTTTGAAGTAAAAATTACAAACAGTTACTCACTATGTTTTTAGACCTGCCTATAACATAATAATTGCCCTTCTAACTTCTACAAATAACATACATAAAGCCAGGGATAGTGATAAAGGTGTATCTTCCTTATACCTAGACTTTTCCTCATGTCTCACATAAACTCCTGCTACAATTGTCCACAATGGGTGTCTCACAACCTGCTCTTCAGTGGTTTGATAATTCCTTGTCAGTATACTAGAGGCAGTCAAATGGAATTCTACTCTCTTGTCTTATATACCCATTAATTTAGATTTCCTACAAGACTCTGTTCTTACTATCTTTATAAACAGTCTTCACATTTCTGTACAACAAGCATCCAATGTACAGAAAGCAGACAATTCCTCAGTCATCTGCCTCACAGACATTCCAGAATAGATAGGGAAGACTACACAACATGCCTTTAACTGTACTGAAAACTGACACTGTAGTCACCATCTGTTTCTTAATCCAAAGAAAAAAAAAGTGCTTTTATTATTCTTGAAATCTCTTATTCATGAGAAACATAACTTTAACTTTTCTAAGGTTTTACGCACAGTATTAGAGAACAAAGAATCACCAGCCATATTGTTAGTTTTACCTATTTGTACAAGTAGTTTATTTGATGAGCGTAGGGTCTTAAGGTTATGATAGGGGGTGATAAGGTTTGTAAGTACTGGTGTGTTAGTAGGTTGATACAGGATCTTGTGGGCAACTGTTATTTGGTTAAATAGTAGTAGATTTGGCAACTCTAGCCATCCTAGTTTTTCAAGATTGTAACAATGATGGGTTCTGAAAGCAGACCCAGTTGTAAATCTGACAGTGTTATTGTAGGAGATAGCAAGCTTGTTCAGGTAGTTTTTACACAGTTTAGTATATATAGGGAAGGCATAGATAAGGGTAGAGATTAAGTGGATATGGGTGATAATAGCCCTGGCTAGTGGAGTCAGTAAGGGTTTGATCCTGTAGAGGGATCCTAATTTTTTGTTGACTGTTTTTATAGTACTGCTAATATGGGAATCAAAGGTAATGTTATCAATTTGTACCCCAAGAAGTTTTGTAGTAGGATCAGGAGATATGATAGTACCATTGCTTGATGTAACAGTAAAATTAAGTGGAGAAGCACTATGGGTGGGCGTGAATAGTAGCAGTTTTGTTTGTTTGGGGTTCAAGATGAGGCACCAGTGTAGAAGCCATTTCTCGACTGTATTAAACATGTTTTGGGTTAGGGACTGTAGGTCTGATAGAGAAGTGGCTGAGCATATTAACATGGAATCATCTGCATATTGGATACAGGTAGCTTGAGGTATTACAGAATGTAGGTCACTTACAAAAATAGAAAATAGGAGAGGGCCTAATATGGAGCCTTATAGGTTCATAGGTAGGTACTAGGCTATCTGCCTGAGGGCATTTATAAGCCTAGCCAGAGTGTGTCGGCTTTCGCCACCCCATTGATTAATTATCTGAGCCTCTGTCAAGAAGAGCCAATGAAGTGATCCCAGGGGTGTATTTTCTATTACCCATCCGCTTGTCAAGGTTTCTCTTGAAGAGTGTTAGTGAGGGGCTCTGCCTAATGTAGATAGGAATTTTGTTCCAAAGCATGGGGTGTCCCTGTTACAGGAATCTATCCCTCCAGCATGTTCTATTTATTTTTGTGGCGAGATTTAGCTCACTAGAGCATGTGGCTCACAGTGACTTGGATTTCTTTTGGTGGAGCATGTCCATCAATTCTGAGTTGGACATGTCTTTGTAAGTCAGGCAGACATCACCTCTGAGTAAGCGATATGCCACTGAGTACAGCCGGAGTTTTTTCAGTCGGTCTGCATAGGACATATGTTTGAGGCCAGTAATCCTCTTGGTGAGGTACTTTCATGGTCTTTCCAGCTGTTGGAAGTGTCTTGTGAGGTACATCGCAAATGGGGCATTGTAATCTATGATGGGTCTGATGAGTGATGAGTAGAGGGGCACTATTATCTCTTTATTTCTAGATGCGATCCCTTTAGTAATTAGATGGGCCACATTGAAGGATTTTCTAACTACTTTGGTAATATGATTGTCAAAGGAGAGATTACTATCTACCTGGGTCTCCAGATCTCTTATTATCAAATGGGATGACTATACATTTTTTGGCATTTAGCTTGAGGCCATGACTTTGACACCAGGTATCCGTCTCAGTAAGGCTTTTTTGGAGGATGTCTGTGTCAGCTGGAGAGTCAGTTATGGCTCCCAGTTTGCAGTCTTCGTCGAACTTGGTTAGCCATAGTCCTCCTGTGTTTGCCTGTACTTCTGAGAAGTATATGATAAACAGTAGGGGTCCCAGGATCGAGGCTTGCAGGACACCACTTGTGACTGGTTTAGAGTTGGACCTGGAGCCTGCTATTTTTACTGCGTGAGTTCTGTCTGTAAGCCAGTTGGCAACCCATCTTGTGACATAGGGGTTTATGTTCAAGCTGGTGAGTTTTCCTATAATACTTGAGTGAGGAATGATGTTGAATGCCTTGGCGAGGTTAAGGTAGGCAGTGTGAACCACCTTTCCCTCATCTGTTGCCTTGGTGACTGTCTCAAAGAAGTCAACCAGGTTTAGTAGGCATGATCTGCCCTTAACAAAGCTGAACTGGGTCGGTTCAAGTGTTTGGAGGTTCCTAATGTCTTTGTTAATGAGTTCCATGATGATGCACTCCATAGCCTTGCAGACTAGGCTAGTCAGGCTTATGGGGCAATAGTTACCAGGGTCAGTTGTGGCCCCTACTTTGTGGAGTGGAATAACCATTGCTGTGTGCCATTCTATGAGCAAGTAGCCTGTGGAGAGACTGAGATTGAACAGCGTGTTTAGGTGGGGGGTTAGTTCATTCTGTAGTTCGTGCAAGACACATCCTGGGACACCATCTGGCCCCAATGACGCTGTTTTTTTGACTTTTGAAAGGGCAGTTTTCACCTGTGCTTCTATGATTTCTGGGACACTACACTTTTCCAGTATTGTTGTGGGCCCTTTTGGAGGTGAGAGTGGGGTGGAGTTTGCACTGACTCTATCTGCCAGGATGTTGGCAATATCAGTAGGTTCAGTATATTTTGTGCTATTTTGCACTAGCTCAGAGCATATCTGTGAGTTGCCACTTGATACTTGACATAGCTAAAGAAGGCTATGTGGTTATCTTTCAAATCCTTGGCTATTGTTCTTTCGAAGTTAGCTTTGGATGATTTTATGAAGGACCTTAGTTTCTTACTGATACTGATCAGGGATGTCTTTCCTTCTTGGGATTTGCTTTTTTTCTGAACTAGTTTCCTCCTTTTATTGTATAATGTGTTTATGGCAGGGGTCCACCAGACTGGTTTCCTTCTCTTAGGGAGTGAGTATTGGTTTTGCTAGGGATGGCATGATTCATGCATCCTTGTAGGTGCTCATAGAGTGCATTTGTAAAGGATTCTGCATCTTGGGCAGCATTGTCCTTTAGCGTGGGGGCTTTGAAACTTACCACCTCTGTCTTAAGTAAGGTGAAGTTCACTTTAGAAAAGTTTTTCACTGTGGTTTCCTTGATTGGGAGTGGTGGTGGGGTGGACATCCAGAATGATTAGTTTATGGTCTGATCTAACAAGCGACAGGTTGACCTTCGGTGCAGAACACCTGTCGCCCATGTTGGTGATGACCAGGTCCAATATGTTTTCACCTCTGGTAGGGGAGTTTACAAACTTATCCAGGGCATTTGCGTTGATAAATTCCAGGAAGCACTGAGCCTGGAAGTTTGTACTCAAGTAGTTTTGCCAGTTAATGGTAGGGCAATTGAAATTGCCCAATATCAGGGTGTTCGGTAGGACCTTCATGTTTTCCAGTGTCTCCAGAAAGGCAGATTGGTGGTCCTGGGTCATGAAGGGTGATCTGTAGCAGGCCACAATTTGCATTGCAGATTTGCCCGATGTTAGTTGCACATGGATGATCTCAGAGGTATCATGTTGTGCCACTAATCTGGAGATGTAGGTATCCTTGATGAATATGGATACACCCCCTCCTTTTTTGTTTTGGTCCGTGTTCTGTGGCCAAAATGTGTGGTATGAGTTGTAGCTTGGTAGTGCTGGAGTGCTCTCTGGAGCCTTGAACCAGGTTTCAGTTACTGCACAGATGTCGACATTCTCCATACTGAGGAGTGCTTTGAGCGCATGCATTTTGAGAGTTAAACTCCTGGCGTTGAGTAGCATAACCCTCATTTTTTTATTTGTGCTGTTTATGGAGGTGGGTTTGACTTTTGAGCCTTGCCTAAAAAAGGCATTATGGGGGCAGCAAGAGCCATGGCCAGTATTTGAAAGCCTAGGGGGTGACAGGCGCAAGCCATCTCTTGTGAAGCAAAGCGGCTTGTCGAGCATGTCGTCCCAGGCTGACAGACACTGGATCCCCTTTGAATGACGCCAGAAGCTTAGCCAATTGTTAAAATTCAGCATTTTTTTCTTTATATTGAGGTATCATTCTTGGAGAGGGCAGGATGCTACTCAGGGTCAAGGTCATACCCGCCTGGGCTACATGATCAGAGAGCTCTTCCATGTCTCTCTTCATGTAGTCCAGGGAGATACATCTCAGGTCATTCACACCAACATGAACAATGACAGAGTCATATTTTTACTTGTTCTGGGTGACCTGAGTGCTTGTGTTATGTGGCAGATTCTGGCTCCCGACAGGCAGCTAACAGAAACCTTGTCCTTGTCCAGCCTAGTAAGTGGGATGTCAGTGTGCCTGACTATAGAGTCACCTATTATTAGTGTGTTAGGTATGTTATTTTGCCTTAAGGGCTGTGATTGATTTTGTGTTTTATGTGTTGTCTGGTTTTTGATGGGAAGTGCAGGTTTTTTTGGTGTCTGCTTTGGAGCTCTCGGATGCTTTTGCAGGTTTTTATTTAAAGCTTCCGAATATGATTTAGTGCATTTAATTGTATTTTTTGCCAGTGCTGATTTAGTAGGTCTATGTGAGGCTGGAGGTGTGGTGCAAGTGTTAACCTTCTCCTCATGACTGTCTGTTACAGTCTTGGGTGGAGAGACCTTAGCCTCCAGTTTGGCTGTATAATTGCATCTCTCACATATGTTAGTCTTTTGTGGTTGGAGGAGAGGGTTGTCTGTGTACATGAGGCAGTTGTAACATTGCCTCAGGATACCCAGGTACACCAGCTGGACTGGAAAGTACACCTGAAATTGCCCTTTGGTCATGCCTGAATAGTAGGGTGAGCTGCTTAGTCACTTGGTTGGTGAGGGGTGGATAAAGAGCCTTGCCCTACTGGGCAATCAAGTGTCGGGGTAAATTAGTGCTTGCTATTAGGTCTGAGCAAGTGCTGAACTGTGGGATGCTTTTTGAGTGCTTAGGTTGAGAGACTAGTTTCAAGGGAAAAACTGAAGAGGAGACTTAGTGGAGCCTGGAATAATTTAATCGTAGCTAACCGGTGCTGCCCGGCACGCAAAACCATGCAAATGCGGTTTTTAAACTACTAACTTCTGGGCTGGAACCACTCCTCCAGGGACAGATGGCTGCTCAAAGTTCCCCTCTCTCACAGGTGAACAGAGAAATTTCCCTCTATCCAAGTAAGGTATGGGCAACTCATAAACTTGTAACACAGCCCTCAATTCAGCACTAGCCTGAAAACTGGACTATACTAGCTTAGAAGGGTGGGAAACAAGGAATTTTGTTTTTTAAAAGATAAGGCAAAAACAATAAAAAGTACACTTAAAATAGCTTTAAACAACTACAAGTGATCAGAAAAGGCTATCGTACTTATTGTGTAGCCTACAACAGTTAAACAAATTACTTAAACAAAAAACGACTTTTTAAAAGTGCAAGCAGTCAAATAAGTACAATATGTGAAAAAAACAAGCTTTTAAATCACAATAAATACTGGAAAATCAGCGTTTGGGTGGAAAACAGTTAAGTACAGCAAGAAAATACAGAAAACTGATACTTAATCACTCCAAAGACTCTCTTTTAAGCTAGAAGGCTTGTATCAGTTTAAGGCTTTCTAGTGCTTTCCAGTAGGTTAGTTACAGGAATGATGGGAAACAAGTGCAGATGTGGTCTTTTAAACCATAAAGTTGAAAGAGATGGACAGTTTCCCAAATGATCAATAAACTACAATTCCTGGGCCAAGTACCACTCCTCCTCTGGTAGACAAGCTACCTAGTACTTACCACTCCCACTGATAAGCCAGAAGGCTCCACTCCAACACAATGGCTTGGGGGGCTCAGAAGCTTAGAAACAGTCCTGGATACAGCAACTCTGTACCTGGACTAGACTAGTTACAGGAAAGGTGGGGATCAAGTGCAAACTTGGCTTTAAAACCAGACAGTTGAGAGAGATAGAAAAACTGCCCAAACGGCCAATAAACTACAATTTCTGGGCCAGAACCACTCCTCTTGTGGTAGATAGGCTACCTAGTGCTTACCACTCCCACTGATAAGCTAGAAGGCTTCCCTCCAACACAGAAAGGCTTGCAAGGCTCAGACGCTTATTAACAGTCTTGGATAGAGCAACTCTGTATCTGGACTAGGCTAGTTACAGGAAAGGAAGGAAACAAGTGCAAGTGTGGCTTTTAAACCAGAAAGTTGAAAGAGATGGGAAAAAATTGCCAGTAACTACAATTTCTGGGCCAGGAACCACTCCTCTTGTGGTAGATAGGCTACCTAATGCTTACCACTCCCACTGATAAGTTAGAAGTTTATCCCCTTGAGGGACACCAAGGGCAATTGGGAGGTGGGAAGATAAGTTGTTTTCCCATAGTACAGCCTGCTGTCTGTTATTTAAGTAGGATTGGAACCATTGTATAGCCAGGGCATCTAGTGACAGGTTTTTCAGTATGTTTATGAGTAAGTGGTGGTTAATCATATCAAAGGCTTTCGAAAGATCAATAAAGAGGGCTGGGGATACTGTGTCATTATTGCGATTTTTGTTAATACAGTCAGAGAAGGATAAGAGAGCAGAGGTGGTGCTATGAAATGGCCTAAAACCATGTTGACAGTTAGCTAGTAAGTTTTCTATTAGATAGTTTAACAGTTGTTTATGAATGCATTTCTCCTTGATTTTTGCCAGTGGAGATAATATGGCTATAGGTCTATAGTTTGATAATTCATTGGAGTTACCACCTTTATGCACAAGGATAATATGTGAAATTTTCCAGATTGATGCAATAGTTCCTTCAGTAATAGTTCTATTAATCAGAATGGAAATGGGATAGGCTATGGCTTTTGCAGGTATTCTGCAGATAGTAGATCTGCAGAGAGGGTGGTTGGTTTAAGTTTTTGAATAAGGGTGCAGACAAGGGATGTAGGAACAGGTTGAAAGTGAAATGATGGGGGTGTGTTAGAGATAGAGGTGGTCAGAGATGAGGTGTCGGGATAGCTGATTGGCAAGAGATTGAATGGTCTCTGTGAAGAATTTGTTAAAGGTATTGGCTATTTGCTTGGGACTATCATGATCAGAGCCTCAAGGGGTGGGTGTGACTGAACGACGTGGGTGTAAGATTTTATTAATGCCAGACCAGAATTTTTGTGGTTTGTTTTGGTGGGTTTGTTGGGAGCTGAAAGTAAAAGTTTCTTTTATCCAACAATATGGCCTTTTTGTGTCATTTCTTAGCTGTCTGAACCTTAATTAATCTGCAGTGCTTTTAGTAGTATGCCAGTTGACCTAGACTTTATTTCTAAGGAGGATTTTTTGTTTGTTTGCTTTTGAGAGCCATGGGGCCGGTTTAATCCTAGTTCTAATTGTACGTGTTGGTGCATGGTAGTCTAGAATGGCTAAGAATTTAGAATTAAAGTATTTTACCACTCCCTCTAGAGGTAGGTGTTTCAGGGATGACCAATCACATGCCTTAAGTTCATTTTAAAAGCTGTCAGGGTTAAACTTTTTGTTGGTCCTTATTGTCCTATAGGTGGTTGGGTTTGGAATGTCACTCTTATATCTGATTATGAAGGAGTGAATGGTCACTTATATCTTCGGGGAGGGTCCCTACTTTTTAAGTTTGGTGGTGACTATTTATGAGAATCAAGTCTAAGGTGCTTTCCTTGTTATTAAGTTTATTGGTCCTTGTGGGGGATGTAATGGTTTAAGTAAAACCATATAGGTTAATATGAGTAGAAGGCTATTCAGAGTTCAGAGCTCCTCCAGTTGATATTAAAGTTACAGAGTAATATGGTTTCTTGGGGGTAGGTAGTGGAAAGCCAGCTAAGGATATCCTCTAGGGTATTAGAGTTATTGCCTGGGGGAAGATAAACACAGATGATATAGATGGATTTACATTTATTAAGTTGACTCTTGGAAATAAGGATTTCAGCATTACTAGTTAGTGGTGGTTTAGAGTTTACAGAGGTCACCTGTATTCCAGATTTATATAGCATAGCTACTCCCCCACCCTTCCTAGCTTTATGGTCTAGTCTCAAGATATTGTATCCGGGTGGAATAACCTCATTGTCTTGTGTTGCTGCCTTGAGCTATGTTTCAGTGACACATAGGATGTCAAATGAATGTACATCCATGAGAGCATGTAGGTGGGCAACTTTATTATTTATGCTCCGAATATTAAAATGGGCTATCAGGAGTGAGTTAGGGGGTCTGGTGAGCAATTGTGTGTTAGCAGGAGTTGGGGTGTGGGGGTCTGTGGTTGTGGTAGAATTTGGGCCAGGATTTGGGTGTATATCACCATCTATTAAGGAGTGGACTTGTATTCTCAGTGTAAGTTTTAGAAGTTTACTTATTACATTCTGGAATTTCCTAGCTCTTGGACTATAGTATTTGATGTGAGTCAATCTATGATATTTTGCTGGCAGGTAGTTTGGTGTGCTTGGTATGTTTGTATGGCTATAAGAGACTACAAGTGTTGGTGTGGAGGTTTGCCTTACGGGGCAATAAAATCCTAGGCAGTTAAGGTGTTCATAGAATGTAAGTAGGTAAGGTATAGATAGAATAGGTAGGAGTGAGAATAAGAGTAGGAACTTAAGGAATGGTGAGGTAGATGTAGGTGGCATTATGGAAATATTACATATATAGGTTAATATATAGGGATAAGTACTGATAGTTTACTAAGTTAAAGACTAGTGGGAAGTAGGTTATAGCACCTTAATGAATTGCATCATGTGATTGGTTGTATGGATGGGGGGTGGTTAGGGTGTATAAATGTAGAAGCACTGGGGTGTATGGGAATTTGGTGCAGGGTAGGGGAGCGGAGTGAGCCCGCAGGGCGAACGGAGCAGGTAGAGACAGTGAAGGAATAAACCCTGTGAGAACAATCAGTGGAGTGTCGACTGCTAAGGTAAGTTTAGGAGGAGATAGTAAGCAGGGTAGTTGAGTGATGTACAGCAAAAATAGAAGGATAGAGTGGGACAGCAAGAAAGACAAGTAATGGAAAAAAATGGATGCCTGGGAGCTATATTTTAAGACAGTAGGATAGATGTTCAAGGAGATTAGTCCTAGGAAAAGGTTGCCATCTAGTGGACAAAGGCTATATTGCAACAGTGGCTACTCATGGGGGCTAGCAGGTCTATAAGTAAAAGGAGGGAAAACCTGGAGTTATATACAGAGGCTATAAGAGGGGAAGGTATGGAAGTTGGGAGAAGAGAAGGTTTTGGCTGCTGGCTTCCCTGGTTAGGGAGTGTACATTAAAAACCTGGAGTATTTTAAACAGTGTTATCCTTTACACACCATATTCTTAGTACACATACTTTCTTGTTTCCTTGAGGGAATGATGCCCAGGGAGAGGTTTGGCTCTATTCCTTAGCTTAGCTAAGAGACAGCAGTTTTTATGTTAATATAAGGTTCTTGGTCATCAGACAGGGCAATTTCTCAAACCCTAATACAGGACAGGTAGGTTGGAGAGCTGGGTACATAAAGGGAGAGAGAAAACAAAGTGGTAAAGTAAGCAGTATGTTGGACACACTTACTAAGTAAATAACAGCTAAAGATAATGAATATATAAACACATTAGCCAGGTAAAAGTAGTTACTTTTCTGAATATTCTTAATAGCTAATGAAGTAAAAATGCAAGGTAGATTCAGTTATGCAGTCTAAAAATACTCAGTGGTTTCTGAAAGACCCAGTATATCCACAGCTATACACAGCAGTGCAGAAACACTAAACAGCCATATGCTTTCAGGTGCTGATTATAGTTGCCCAAAATGGACAAGGAGGTAGTAATTTGCATGTATAACGCTTGTACAGTTTTAAAAAACTAAAGCAATCTAACTAGTTCAGTGTGTAGCCACACAGGATTAAACACGCTCTACAAAGCAGCTTTTTCGGTAAAAATGTAACTAATGCTACGTATATGCAGTCTAGATACAGTAATACACTAAAGCAGTCTAACTAGTTCAGCATATTCCACTCAGCATTGGACATGGTGTTTAAAGCAGCTGTTTTAGTTTGAATTTTAACAAAGTCTACGTGTGCGCAGACCAGGTAACAGAAATGCTAATCTTAGTGTTTTCTGTATAAAATAGGACCATAACAGAATTAGTTATCTGAATTTAAACAAATTCCACTTGTATGCAATCAAGATAACAGAAGCGCTAATGTAACGTGGCGTGTTCTGTAAAAAATAGGACTGTTACAGCAGTTTTAGTTTGCATATAACAAAGTTATTATAGTTTGCATTTAACCAAACTCCACATGTATGCAGTCAAGATAACAAAACGCTAATCTAACATGGAGTTTTCTGTGCAAAAAGGGACCAGTACAGTTTCTTTAGTTTGTATTTTAACAATATTCAATGCTTATGCAGTCTACATTGCAGAAACACTACTCTAGCTTGGCGTTTTCTGTTTAAAATAGAATAGCTTCTTTAGTTTGTATTTTATCAATATTCCATGCGTATGCAGTCTACATTGAAGAAACGCTACTCTAACTTGATGTTTTCTGCTTAAAATAGGACAGCTTCTTTAGTTTATATTTTAACAATATTACAGGTGTATGCAATCTACATTACAGAAATGCTACTCTAACTCGGCATTTTCTGTTTAAAATAGGACCATTACTCGCTAAAGTAACAACAGAACTTCCTTCGTGTATATACAGTAGTGTGTATCAGTTCCACATGCAAAACACATACATAAGTAGCCGTTAACAGTGATAATAAAACTAGTACACTATTAGTTAAGCAATTGTAGCATTTGGCTGTTAAGAAACCCTTGCTATCACATTTGTATGTAAAATGTAGTTATTTAAACAAATAATTGCAGCAATGCATTGCTTACACAAGGTATGGACACCGGAGCCAGGGACACTCAGCAGCCGAGAGTTAGTCCAAGAAGTAAAGATGGCACCACATGGGGCTAGGTATATTTATGTGGTTGGTGAGGAAGTAAGGTAGTAGGGGGAGGAGAATGATAGGTGAGGGCAGGTACAGACCGGAAGAGACTGGTACTCTGCACATGTAGGGAAAGCTGGAAGGAGCTAGTACCTATACTGTATCTATTATCTAATTCAGTCCAGCTTGAGAAGAGGGGTGGAATGAGGAAAGAGGGAAAGAGCAGAAGCAGGGATAAACAGGGCTAGGCTCAATAGAAACACAAAAAGGCAGGTAAAATCGCTATAATCTTCCCATATATGCTCACATATTACTCCCTATACAGGCATAATCCCACATTTTGGAAAAGCAGAAATCCTAATCTCTTAATAGAGCCGAGAGTATATACATTGCCATGCTATATATCCCCCTGGACAGAAGATACCATACTTGAAAACATGCTATCCTGGATAGCAGATACAATCACAAATGTCATTATTCTCTTGGGTGATGTAAATATTGACTGGAAGTCTTTATCCACAAATTCAGCAATCAGTACCATGAAACTCTT